>NC_037681.1:84538014-84729452 GCF_003255815.1 Theropithecus gelada
GGAGTTATACCTGATGTAAATGACGAGTTGATGGGTGCAGCAGACCAACATGGCACAAGTATACATATGTAACAAACCTGCACGTTATGCACATGTACCCTACAACTTAAAGTATAATAATAATAAATAAATTAAAAAAAAAAAAAAGAAAACACAGTAATCCTAAATGTGCATGTATGCAGCAATAAAACTTCAAGATACATATAACAAAAACTTGCAAAGATCTGAACACAAAAACAGACAAATTTACAATTATAGTAAAAAACTTCAGTGCTTATCTCTCAGTAATTGATATAACAAGTAGACAGAAAATCAGTAAGGACAGAAAAGACCTAAATAACACTATCAGCCAACACCACCTAGTTGATAGACACAGGACACTCTACCCAACAACAGCAAAATACACATTCTTTTCATTTGCATGTGGAGCATTAGCCAAGATATTCTTCGGCCACATTCTGGGCCACAAAAGAAATCTTAGACATAAAATAACTGGAGTCATACAAAGTTTGTTTGCAGACCAAAAGAGAATCAGACTTGAGATCAAAACAAAGATTGCTGGAAAAGCCTAAAATATTTAGAAATTAAGTAACAGACTTCCAAATAACCCAAGGCCAAAGAAGAATCACAAGAACTAGAAAATATTTTGAATCAAATAAAAACAAAAGCACAGAGTATCAAAATTTACAGGACACAGCAAAAGCAGTACACAAAGAAAAATACAGAGCATCAAATGCTTATATTCAAAAAAGGAAAGAAAGGTCTCAAATCAAAAATCTGGGCTTCTACCTTGAGAAATTAGAAAACAGCAAATTAAATCCAAAGCAAGGTTAAAAGAAAATAGAAAATAAATAATACAGACTGGAGAGTAGGAAAATAAAAAGCAGAAAAAGAGCAGGAAATATTTACTTTTACTAAAAGTAAAAGATCAAAACATGTGATAAACTTCTAGCCAGAAAGGGGGAGGTGAGGAAGACTTTATAAATTAACACCATTACCAATACCAAGAAAGAGCAGATAACAAATATCCTCACTGACATTAAAAGAATAAAGGAATATTATATACAAGTTAATGCTTACAAGTTAATAATAGATGAAATGGATAAATCCATTCAAAGAAACAAACTTCCAAAGTGTACTCAAGTGGATCACCCACATAGAACTATATGTATTTTTTTTAATGAACTTATTAAAAATCTGCCTATAAAGCAAGAACAAAGACCAAATGGCTTTACTGATAAATTCTAACCTAAAACTTGGGGGAAAAATAATACCAATTCCCCACAAATTCTTCTTCCAGGAAACACAGGAAGAAGAATATTTTCCAACTCATTTTATGAGTCCAGTATTACTCTGATACCTAAATCAAATAGGCACTTCAAAACAAAACAAAGAACCCTATAGACTAATATCCTTCATAATACCCCCCGCTACACAAAAAAATTCTTAAGTAGGTTTATCCCATGAATGCAAGGTTGGCTCAACAGTAAAAAATCAATTAAGGTAATTCACCTTGGCAATCCTAAAGGCAATCCTAAAATATTTAGAAATTAAGAAATTAATTTCTTCAGACTAAGAAAGGCAGACCATATATGATCATCTCAACAGATGCACAAAAAGTATTTGACAAAATTCAACATCTGATCATCTACAAACCTCTCAGCAAACTTGAACAGAAAGAATCTTCCTTAATCTGATAAAGGCCTCTAAAAAAAAACTACAGCTAACATCATACTTAATGGTTAAAGACTGAACATTTTGTCCCAAGACTGGAGAAACCAAACATATCTGCTTTCACCCATTTTATTCAACGTTGTGCTGAAAGTCCTAGCCAGTGCCATAAAGCAAGGAAAAGATATAAAAGGCATACAGATTCAAAAAGATGCAAGATTCTATTTGTAGACAACATGACTGTGTATGTAGAAAAATCCCAAAGAATCTACAAAATTGGCATTATAACTAATATGTGAGTTTAGCAAGGATGCAGGACATAAAGTTAATACAGAAAAATTCAAGGTGTTTTAATATACTAGCATTGAATAATTGGAAATGTAAATCTTTAAAAAAATACCATTTACAATAGCACCAAAAATCAAGAAATACTTAGGGGTAAATCTAATAAAATGTGTGCATTATCTGTTTACCAAAAACTACAAAATTTTGCTCAAAGACATTAAAGATGTAAGGAGTAAAGAGATAGGCCCAGTGGTGTGTGGTAAACATTTAATGGGCTCGCTGGGGGAAAAGCACTGGTTTGTAGTATTTGTTCATTTCTGTGGTGTAAATATTCACACCATGGGCAAAGTTACCAGTGTGCTGTTACTGAATGTAGTATTGGGAAGAGATACACAACATAGGTTCTGGCTAGCAGGTGCAATCTGGCTGTGGTACAAAACTGGATATACCCTGTTTGTGGATCAGAAGACTCAATAATGTCAATTCTACCCCAAGTGATCTATATGTTCAATGCAATTTCAATCAAAATCTGAGCGGCCTTTTTGGTAGTATTTGATAAGCTGATTTAAAATTTATAGGGAAAAGCTAAGGACCTAGAATAGCCAAAATAATTTTGAAAAAGAACAATATTAGTGAGCTCACATTATCTTATTTCAAGATTTACAATAATGCTGGAGTAGCTAAGACAGTGTGGTACTGGAATGGAATATAATCTCAAAACAAAACCAAATGAAAACAGTTGATTTTTAACAAAGGTGCCAATGGAGAAATGATAGTCTTTTTAACAAAAGGTGCTGGAACTATGAAAAACGAACACTGATTTATACTTTGCATTATATATAAATATCAACTAGAAATGAATCATAGACTTAAATATAAAACCTAAAACAATAACATTCTAGAAAAAAATTTGGAGAATATCTTTGTAACTTGCGTTATACAAAGATTTCTTGGCTGGGCGCAGTGGCTCACGCCTGTAATCCCAGCACTTTGGGAGGCCAAGGCAGGCAGATCACCTGAGGTCAGGAGTTCGAGACCAGCCTGACCAACATGGAGAAACCTCGTCTCTACTAAAAACATAAAATTAGCTGGGTGTGGTGGTGCATGCCTGTAATCCCAGTTACTCAGGAGGCTGAGGCAGGAGAATCGCTTGAACCCAGGAGGCGGAGGTTGTGGTGCGCTGAGATCGTGCCATTGCACTCCAGCCTGGGCAACAAGAGCGAAACTCTGTCTCAAAAAAAAAAAAAAAAAAAGATTTCTCAGGATAGGACACAAGCAGCATGAACAATAAAAAAAAATAAATTGAATTTCATCAAAATCAAAAATTGCTCTAAAACACTGTTAATGTAACGAAAAGACAAGCCACAAACTGGGAGAAAACACTTAGAAACCACATACCCGATAAAGAACTTGTATCCAAGATATGTAAGGAACTCTTATAAGAAGACGAACAACCTAATATTTTTAAACGAGCAAGAAATCTGAACCAACACTTTACCAAAGAAAAGATATGAATGGAAAACAAGCACATGAAAAGATGCTTAACATATCTGTCATTATGCAACTTAAAACCACAATGAGATATCACTCCATACACACCTACAAGAGGACTAACATTAAAAAATAAAGTGATGGTGAAGAGCACCTGGAACTCTTCTACATGGCAAGTAAAAAGGCAGTATGATGCGCTTCAGAAAATTTTAGAAAAATTTTGTAGTTTCTTATAAAGTTACCATAAAGTTTTATATTTCCATAATCCACAATTGCCCATCTTAGTCCAAAGTATTTATACTAAAGAAATGTAAACACATACCTACACAAAGCCTACACATGTATGCTTATAATAGCTTTCTTCATAACAGCCAAAAACTGGAGAAAACTCAGATGTCTATCAATTGGTGAATGGATAAACAAATAGTAGTGAATCCATACAACGAATACTACTCTACAATAAAACAGAACAAACCACTGACACATGCTGTAACATCCATGAACTCCAAAAACATTATGTTAAATGAAGTGTGGGATAGTAGACTACGTTCTGTATAATTCTACTTAGAGGATATTCTGGAAAAGGCAAAACTACATGGATAAACATCTGAGCAGTAGCTTTCAGAGGCCGAGTATGGGGGGTGAACTGACTACAAAAGTGCCCAAGAGAATGTTTACCAATGACGTTCTATAACTTGCAGTTCTACTATCTGTGTTTGCTAATTAAACCATACACTTAGAGAAGGTGAATTTTACTGAGTGTAAATTATACCTCAATAGACCTGATATAAATTGCTTAGTTTTCTACTGGTAGTCACAGCTCTCTACAATCTTTCCACCATATCTCCCACTCATGTGTGCCCACTCTGATGCATTAGCCAAATAGAACTATTACCTTTATTATTAATAACAATAACAGCAAAAGCATTAGCAGTCAATATTTACTAGAACTTGCTATAGTCAGATACATGATAAAAGGAAAGCAGTCCACATATATTATCTCATTAATACAACCTTATGAAGTAGGCTCCGCTGTTATCCTCATTTAGAGACAGAAACAGAGGCTTAAGGAGATTAATAATTTGCCCAAGGTCCTTCAACAGCTAGTATGTGACAGACAAGACATTTGAATTTAGGTCTACCTGACTCCAAAACTCTGATAATGAATTGCCTTAAGATTTCTATCAACATGTTTGCTTATGCTGTTACCTCAGAGATCTCTTCACCTCAACTTCATCTGCCTTCATCTTATCTATCCTTAAAAGCAAAATTTATATGCATGCCTCATTGATAAAGCTTTCCCAGATCTTCTTCACCAGCTGACAACCATCTCTTTCAAAGCCTTAAAAGCTCCAGCACTAAATTAGTCCCTTATTTATAACACTTTACATATATCCTACATCCTGTCATAGTTATTGATCTACTTCCCCAACTAAATATTTTGCTATTGGAGGACAAGGTCAAAGGTTTATTCACCCTTGTGTATCCCTGATACTGAACAAAACAGTTTATATTAATACATAACTTACAGAATGAATGAATAAATGAATGGTGGTTGGAACATTAGTCTACCTTTTAGTATAGTTAGATATTGTTTCATTCTACCCAGGCAATGGTACCCTTACTTATTAGCTGCTTTCTTTCTTTCTTTTTTTTTTTTTTTTTGAGACAGAGTCTTGCTCTGTCACTCAGGCTGGAGTGCCGTGGCGCGATCTTGGCTCACTGCAAACTCCACCTCGCGGGTTCAAGCAATTCTCTGCCATAGCCTCCGAGTAGCTGGGACTACAGGCACCTGCTACCATGCCCGGCTAATTTTTGTATTTTTAGTAGAGACGGGGTTTCACCATCTTGACCAGGCTGGTCTTGAACTCCTGACCTCATGATCCACCCACCTTGGCCTCCCAAAGTGCTGGGATTACAGGCGTGAGTGACCACGCTGGCCGCTTTTTTTTTTTTTTTGAGACAGAGTTTCGCTCTTGTTGCCCAGGCTGGAGTGCAATGGTGCCATCTCGGCCCACTGCAACCTCCGCTCCCGGGTTCAAGCAACTCTCCTGCCTCAGCCTCCCGAGTAGCTGGGATTACAGGTGCCCACCACCACGCCTGGCTAATTTTTTTTGTATTTTTGGTAGAGACAGGGTTTCACCATACTGGCCAAGCTGGTCTCGAACTTCTGACCTCAGGTGATCCACGTGCCTCAGTCTCCCAAAGTGTTGGGATTACAGGCTTGAGCCACCATGCATGGCCACTTATTAGCTTCTTAGAATCAACCCATATGTTACTGTGTCATCCTTCTTCCCTAAAATTATATTTTCAGATATGAACATGAAAGGTTAAAAACTGAAAGGCAAACCCAAACCAAACACTGTCTGCTATTTTGATATTAATTAAAAACAGGGTCAAACTCCTGAGCAACATACGAAAGCAAACAGAACACAGACTGGCAAAGAGAGACTTGTTAACACAGGAAGAATGTAATATGCCAGAGTAATAGGAAAAATCATCAATGGAGAATATACTAGAGAGAACATTATGTTATAAAAGCCTGTCCATATTCTTCAACAGGTCAATGATATATACATTTTTAAATGACTTAAGAGACTTAAGAGACATAACCACCAAATGCGATCTGTGAACCGTGCAGAAGCCTTTGTCCAAACAAATTATTATAAAAAGACATTTTTGGGACAATTAATAAGTTTCAAATAGGAAAATAAATATTAGATGATTTTGAGGAATTGTCAATTTTGTTAGGTGTGATAATAGTGTGGTTATGTAAAAATGTTCTTAGTTTTTAAAAATGCATACTTAGGTATTTAGGGACAAAATACCATAATGCCTGAATTTATTATAAAATATTTTCTCAAAAAAGGCAAATTGTTAATAACAAATATAGGTGATGCATACATGGGAAGTTCATTAAACAATTCTCTTTTCTTTACAGAAAAAAGACTAAGTTGCCAGAGGAAAAAGTCTAGTCACTGTGACAATTCTTATTCAAAAACTCTGTGGATGACCAAAGTGACAGACTAAAGTCAGAGTTTTAAGAGTACTAGCATATTTTTGGTTTTTCTTCATTACATTCCACAGCCTATTAATAGTTCCACTAATTTTTTTGTTTGTTTTAGAGACAGGGTCTTGCTCTGTCACCTAGACTGGAGTGCAGTGGGATGATCACAGCTCACTGCAGGCTGGAACTCCTGGACTCAAGCCTAGTTCCACTATTCCCAGCCTAGTTCCACTATTTAACATATGTTTTATTTTCCACTGCTAGCTGTTTACAGTCTTCTACCTTGTTAGATGGTAAGCTTCTTGAGAACTGACACAGTATGTTACTGACTTTTGGTACACAGAAGAATGCTATATATCAAAAAGGAAACTGGTAGAATTGCTTTTGAATGTAGCTTGTACTTAGCACCCATGAAGAAAATAAAGCATCTCTAAACAGCAATTTTTCTCCCTTCACGACTAGAAACTAATGTAATAGGCATAACATAGTATAGGTATGTTTGTACATAACGACGAATTCCTTAAGCTTCTTAAAAGTGAAGCATAAAACATCTGTATTATCAACTACACCAGAGGTGTAGTGTAGTCTGGGGATTCCTGGGAGTCAGAGACCCTTTCAAGGAATCTGGGAAGTAAAAGTCACTTTCATAATAATATTATTAATAAGATGTTATTTATCTATTTTACTCTTATTCTCTCATGATTGAACAGTGGGGATTTTTAGATGACTTGTGATATAATTCTTCCGAAGGCTAATAGAGTATGTGTTTGCGTAGTCTTGTGTGAGTGAACGGGCACCACTTTATCTTTCCTTTTTGATTCTTATGTACCTGCTGTTCTGTCATTTCGGAATCTGAAGGATGCAAGTAGGATAAAAAGCAAATCAAAGTTCCTTGCTATTAAGGTTACTCCAAATATGATCTTGGACAGAAAGTATACAGTGAGTAAACTTTCAGACTTTCAAGTAATGAAATTTTAGCTTTCCCCCTAAGACATGAATTGAAAAACTTAGGGAAAGGAAAGAGTGAAAGACAGATCAAGAGTGACTGGGGCTGACTAAATGACATTTTTCTGAAGATACTCTCCCAGTATAATTGCAAATTCTTTGGGGAACACTGCTTCATTTAATGACATATTGGGAATGAAAAACAAACAAGAAATGAATATTGAAATGAATTAACATAAAAATACTTCTGCTTAGGGTTTCTACCATCCTTAGAATCATCTCTCCTACTCTCGCCAGCCCCTTAGAATAAGAATATCAACTGTTTTGGAAATCTGAAAATTTTGTTGAGTTGTTTTCTAAACCCTGAATAATTTGTTAGATAACTGCAGGTTAGACCACTATGGGTGGTCTTGGCCACAGCACATTGTCACATTTTCCTGAAAAAAAATTTAAAATTCTACTAATTGGTAAATATCCTATGAAAGTTTAGATTATTTTTTCACATCTTAATTTATAAAGTACTCCTTATAAAATAGATAATCATAATGCCTTTGAACAAAGTCTAATAATTTCTATAAATCATTACCTTAGATAACAGCTTGTCAAATAAGCTATCCATTATCGCTACAAGCTTAGCTGATATTTCAGCTATGTGATCATGGTAGTCCTGCAATGAGAAATGATATTGTATTTTTAAGTCCCTGGGACACATTTAAAAAATACTTAACAATTAAGGATCTAAACTTATGAAACTCCAATAAAAAATATATGAAAAAGTACCTTAGTGATATGATCAAAATGCCTAAGCATGCTATATTGCTTAGGTGGTAGTCGAGCTTCAAAATGAGCCCGGATCACAGGAATGTAGTGCACAATTAACTGCAAACATCGTGAAGAAAGAGCTGAAGGTCCAGGAAGTGGATATATAATGGAGAGATTTTAAAAAAAGACATTAGTTGATTTTAATTACAAATCAAATCAAATAAAAAACATTACTTATAAAGATCCAGTTTATTTCATAAATGAAGAGCACTATGGCAGAAGGCAACATATTTCATTTTAATAATTTGATACTGAATAATGTAACGAACATGCTGCTTTCACAAAGGACTCAAGTTGTATTATCAATATCACAATAACAAGACAACTGATTCTCTTCTGACATTCAGATACCTTTCACCCCCAAATACTTTATACACATTACATCTTAATATTTTCTAGAGTGGTATAACAGAGTGGTGTAACTTCCAAGTAACTTACACTTGGAGGGGAAATGCATCGTAACCTTTTCCCCACGGTTAGTGTTTTCAGTGATGAGTATACATAAAAGAGTAAGTAGCATTTATTTTTAGAGTAATGCCACTTTGGTTACAGCCATGAAAACATCAGGTATAAAAAAACATGATGAGTACAGTGACATCACTGTCAACACTTCAGCAAATGAATTAAATGCAAGAATCCATACCCAAATTTTTTGTAGTTATCGTTTTTAGTCCAACAACTTGCAGTGCACCAGCTCCAAGAACTAACTGGCAACTTCTTGAATTGAAGTACTAACAAAAGAAGGAGAAAAAAACCCCAAATTTATTAAAAACTATTCTTTATATCCTGGCAATGTGCTGTTATAAAAATACATCCTCCTTTCCTCTCATTCAATGGCCAAATGAATTATCTAGTAGAAGCAATTAGTATCTATTTATTTAATGAAAAAGAAATGAGAAGGGGAGATTCTAAATGATAATATTTACTCATAAGAAACAGTTGAAAAATTCTAAAAATCAGTTCGCAGAAATTAATCTTCAATTTGCAGTTACAAAACAAATTCGGTTTCAGTCATTCTTGTTGGGAAGTTCTATTTTCAAAAGTTATAAAAATCTTTCTCCGCTAAAACATGACAACTCAAGTCAGAACAGAATTAATAGATTAGAGGCTTGAAAAAAATAATAAAGCCTTTCCTCTGTACTGGTAGTTTAAAATATTTCAATATGAAATGGCTGAATAAAATCATCACATTTTCATTTTATATCAATGGTTCTGAAAGAATGATGCAAGAAAAATCTCTAACCTTAGTGAGGTGAATTTTGTAAAGTTCAGTGAATTCCTTCCATGCACATTTGAAGCCAGTCCAGGTTTTTTGACCTAAGTGGCCTCAGTCATATTCAGCACCTAACAAACAAATCATCTCCTGTCTCCAATGTCATTAACAACTCTATGGGTGAATGAGGATCACTAACTGTGGAGTAAGAAGGAAGCAAGCAGCCTGTTTCCAACAACATGTTGTGATTCAACCACAATCAAATGTTAAAAAACTAACATCTTAAAGATAACTTGACCTTGAAATGTCTTTGAGTTAAAAGATTAGTCACACCCTAATGTATTAATTCTTCAAACAATTTTTCCATAATGAAGTCATACACACCTTCAATAAATCTGACAGACGAGTAAGCATGTCAGTAGTAACAGATGGGATGTTATCCACACACTGGCAATATTCAAGGATAATTCTTATTAACAGCAATACGGTTCTACAAGAAAAGAAAAATGGCCCAATAGGAAATCAAAACAAGAAAAATAAAAAAGATTTGGCATATAAAAATCAAATTACTTAATGGCACAAAGGATCTCTGAGAATATAATGATCTTGGTAACTGTTAAAGTATGTATTTTACCTAGTAGTACGGCAGGTTCTTGACTAACACAAGACAAGAGAGGTGTCTAGAATGCAAAATTTAAAGAGGCACTTACTCTGTGCAATTGCAGGATCAGCTTGCACAACACTGAGAATGAGTGGCTCCTTAAATTCTGCACAACAGGCATAACACTCTCTGTATGGCATTCTTATTAAGGGAGTCGCTTCAATAAGACAGGTATTGCAACCCTTAGCCAATTCAGAAACATTGACAAAAAGCCTATTCAGTGTTTCTGATTACCAACATAGTAGGTCCCCCATCATAACTAATGAATTGATAAAGAAAACCGAATCCAGATTTTCTTAGTGAGAAGAAAAAAAAAAACTATAATGCTTCTAAGGAAAACATATCTCCTAAGAATTTTATTGGTGGGTCACAAAAGGTTCTCTGGCCGGGTGCGGTGGCTCACACCTGTAATCCCAGCACTTTGGGAGGCCAAGGTGGACGGATCACTGGAGGTCGGGAGTTCGAGACCAGCCTGACAATGAGAAACCCCTCTCTATTAAAAATTCCAAATTAGCCTGGCGTGGTGCCGCACATCTGTAATCCCAGCTACTCAGAAGGCTGAAGCAGGAAAATCACTTGAACCTGGGAGGCAGAGGTTGCAGTGAGCTGAGATCACGCCATGGCACTCCAGCCTGGGCAACAAGAGCGAAGCTCCGTCTCAAAAAAAAAAAAAAAGAAGTTCTCCAAAGATGATAAAGTTAAAGTTATCACTTCCATATTAGGACAAATCACACATTGAAAAGACACACTACTGGGAGGTTAAATAAGATTGAAATTAAGGTGAAAGCCATTCATCATAGGATATCTAAGTTCTATAAGATGCTCAGAAATGAGATCTATGTAAAATAAGGATTTATAAAAGCCTGAAGGATATCAGGAACTAATGATTCAAGAAAGATGGTGTCTAGCCTTTATTACAGCTTGTCAGACCATATATGCATACTGGTCTCTATGCTTATTTCTCGTAGAGTCTGCCTCACTGAGCATGAGTCCCTTGCTTATCTTTTGTAATTGTCTCTCAGATATTATAATAGTTCTCCTTTAGCCAGAGATTTCAGTTTTTTGTCAACCGACTCTTTGCCTAAAAAACCAAAAGCAAGATGGCCAGAGGGGACCATTTCCATCAAGCAAGTGAAGAGCAACCAGATAACCAGTAGTTAAGGAGGGAAATCATAATTAGATTGAAGGGATGGGATTACAGAAGGACTGAAGAAAGTTTTCTCTACCAGAAATAGGGAAGGACTCTAGAAGAGAAATGAATGGAGGCTTTAGTTTAGAATGTGTGGACTTCAGGTATCTGAATACAGATTCAGAAACAGGATTAATTCTATAAATACTTTTTGAGTGCTTATTATCGTGCCAAGAAAAATAAAAATGGTAAGACCTGATCTCCATCTCTGAGGAATTCAGAGCCAAATTAGAAAACATATACATAAATAAATAATTCAATTATACTATGGTAAGTGCCATAATTGAGGGATATAGAATTACATTCTTCCTGGAGGGGGTGGCCATTTCAAAAAACGCTTACACAGTGACAAGAACTAAAGAAGAAAAGTGAAAAAGAATGTTGGTGTAGATACTGGGAGTTAGACCTAGATTCTAATTCTGACTCCATTTGGGTCACCTGAACCACTTAATCTTCTAAGCTTCTTCTCATAGTGTAGAAAGGAAATAATAATCCCCAATATCTTTATTTTACAATGTAGTTGTAAAGATCAAATGAGATCACATATATATGAAAACACTTAAGCTGTGAAGTACTGTTAAAGAATATTAAGATATACTTTAATTACCAATTTAATAAAAGACATAGTACTCAACAAATAAATGATGGAATTTGTATGCTTCTTAGTTAACTTGAATTTGAGATACTTTTATTGGTAAAAGATCTAGTGAATCAAATGATGCCAATGAAAATAACTACCAACAACTATCAACTTACTAGGTGCTAGACCTGTGCTAAATGCTTTACACGAATTACTTAATTTTCACAATAATTCTGTATATAGTACTATTTTCCACATTGTGTGGATTCCAGAGTCCACAACTTAAACTACTATGCTATGGTACACTCTAAGAAAGCAATGGAAGAAAAGATAGAAAGAGCCTGGGATAGTAATAATATCAGGGATCCACTACAATTACTCTTGGGTTGTCTAGATTTCTTGTTATATGAGAAAAATCAAGCCTTTTGTGTCAAGCCAGTGTAGTCCTTAATAATGTATGCTACAGAATAGAGAAGATAAAGAAATCCATAAAGTTTCCTTTAAGTTCTTCGTAGGATTTAAAATTGTTAATTGAAATTTAACACTGTTAAAATTGTGAATCCAAAATTTCCAATTCACTTCAAGGGAGAACTAGAAGACTTGTGTTTTAAATAGTTGACTCAACAACTAAAGAAAAATGTGTCACTCACCCAACAACTGCATACTGTTGTCCCTCAACAATAAGAACTTCAGCTGGTTTCCTTTCTTCTGTGGCTAGAGAGTAGAGCAAATAAACAAGAGAGACAAGAGTACCAGATGAAACAAAATAATGGAGAAAAAGCTGAAGAAGATAGTTCCTGTTTAAGGCCTAAAACTATCTCATTTCTGAAAATAAACATCTACTTCCTGGGAAACTATCTGACACATAGTAAATAAAGTATACTGGAAGTTGGAGAGATTTGGATTTGAGTACCAGTACTACCAATTACTGGATACATGACTTCAGGGCAATTATTTAACCTCTTTTGAGTATCACTACCTGAATCTATTAAATGTGGACAACAGTATCGTTCAGGGTTGTTGTTAATGGTAGAAATAATTATTATGAATTGCCTATCCCTTAGGACTGGCACAAGGTAAATGATCAGCAAATAGTTTTTTTAAAAGTTACTAGGTTTGGAAAGGCAGAACTAGCATTTAAATTGGTTGTCTTTACTATTATCATTATTGAATACAAGTTAATTTCTAAATTTGATGGAAAGATACGTATTTAATTTTTAATACTTCAACCCAGAAGTTATTTTCAGCATGTGATATTTCTTTAAACAAAATTCAGCATATTGAGGTGAAAAGAACAGTGGACTTGATTGTATCCTGGATAAGCCAAATTGATTAGATCACCATAGGCAACTCATTATGCTTCCCTAAGCTTCAAGGCCCTATGGGATTTGTATATACATTTGAATATTTGAGAGCTATATATATTCCAATCACAATTTACTACATATGTCAGATGTATATTTTTTGAGGGTAAGGACTGTGTCTTCATCACTTCTCTATATTACAGAGAAGTGGCATAGCATAGTAGAAAAGAGAAATGGCCCTAAAGTCAGTCTGCCCGGACTGGAATCCCAGCTCTACCTAGCTATGTAAACTTAGGCAACTTGCTTAACCTCTTTATGCCTTAGTTTCTAAATTTGTAAAATAGGAATACTAATAATGTCTAGCTCACGGACCTGTAAATGAGATAACACCTGTAAAATACTTAGAACAAAACAGTGTAAGTAAATACTCAAATAATATTAGCTGCTATCCATTAACCTTCATTTCTCCAATGCCTAGCTGAGTGGCTAGTAACCCAATTAATATACCATGGATAAATAGATAATAATCCAGGATCCTTAACTTGAAAAGAACTAGTAAAATGTTAATGGACTTCTAATAGCATACATCTATGCTATTCAGAGAGGAAAAAAAAGACTGAGAAGAAAGGTATGTAAGAGAAACGTCCTACCATCAATATCCTCCAAAGAAGTGAAAATAAATAGTTCATGTTTCAAACAAAATACACGATTAATTCAATTATTCCACATTTACGATTTTAATTCAGAAATCACTCTGCTTAACAGTGGAATGAAAAGACCATGAGCTGTTCAGGGACAGAAAATATATCCTAGTCATCTAGCACACCACCTCACATAGAGAGAAGTCAATTAAATATAGATTGAAAGACTAGATGAGTGATAAGTCTTACAATTTTAAACTAGTGATTTAGAATGGTCAGAGTGTTTTATTTTTCCATCAGCTCTTGCTAGTTTAATGCTTTAGTTGTGCCAGTATCATACAGTTAGAAAACTCTACCACCCAACGCTATTACCTATTAAAAACTGTCATATGACAAAAATTTACCTAATTTCTTCAATTCTTCTCTCTGCCCTATATCAACTAATCTGTTTTATACTTGTCCTTAACCCTCCTCCCCTTGTCACAGGGGCAGAAGTAGTAGCCTTTCTCTTAAACTCTGGATTCGACTCCATGCACCTTGCCCCATAAATCACCCTCCCTCTCTAACTTCTTTAGCTACTATTTCATCACTCACTTTTCCTTCACAACCAAATCTGTTGAAAAAGTAGTCTATACTTGTCTACCCTTCCTCACTTTTCCAGTTACTAAGCACTGAACTGCAATTTGACTATCACTCCACTGAATTACTGAGATTGCAAATGATCTATGTATCAAACTAATGGTTACTGTTTGTATTTTACTCAAGTCTTTCTCTTGTAGTCTAGTTGCATTTTGTGCGACTGTGAAGTATACAATTTAAAAATATTTCTGTGTAGAAATGTAAAACTTTGATTAAATGCATAAAATTTGAAATAGTGCAACTACCTCCTCTATTAGAAATACTCAATAATTTCATAATTGTAAATCTTATAGGATTATTGTAAATAAATTTACATTATTATCACACGATGACTCCACCTGAACTAGTGTACAAAAGTATTTCCCAGCCATCTCTTCCACATGAAAACTCAACTGGTATTCGATACCAGTGACAACTCTCTCATCATTTCACTTCTATGTTCTAGATTTCTCCCTACCTCTGTGGTTCTTCCTTTTTTGTCCCCTTCATGGTTTTCTTTCTTTACGTTTGGACTTTCGCTATCGTGTAACTACATTACTTAGGATTGCTTATATATTTTTTGGTTTTGTTCATTAGACTTAGCCTCTTTAAAGCAGAATTACAGCTGTTATCTCTGTCTCAACTCTGTCTCAATATAGGACACAAAGTAGAAGCTAACTAGTGCTTACTCAATATATGTATGCAAACAATATGGTATAGTAGCTAAGAACATAGCTATGAAATTACATAAAGCTGGTTTCAAATCCCAACTCATCATTTGTATAAAAATTCCTTAACCCTTCTGAGCCTCAAGGTTCCTCACTGTTACACAAAGTAACAATAGTACCTGTATCACAGATCGTTGTGAGAATGAACTGGAGTAATGCATGTAAAGAACATGGTCCAGTGTCTGGCATATGGTTATAACACACAATAAATATTTGAAATCATTATTATAAATTACCACAGATTTCCTGTCAAGTATTTACTAAGCTGGAAATATTGGTTCTAGCTTTGAAATAGGCACTGTCAATTAAAGAAATATTAAGCATTAATACAAAATGAATAAACAATATAAAATTGAAAGAGAATGTGTGAAGGAATACACATACTTCCTGATTTTTTTTCAGGTAAAGCAATCTTCCCATCTGATATAGAATCAACAAGATCCTGAAATTCTGCAGGAACATCTGCTTGCTTCCAGCGCTCATTGTCTAAGAGGAGGCTAGTCCACAGTAAAGAGAAAAGAAGGTAAACTTTAACATTTCAATACCATCTTCCTTGGTTTAAAAGAAAAGGAAGAAGAGCTGAATGAGAACATAAGACTTAAAAAGTGCTGAACACTTTAATAAACTGGAATCATTCATAAGCAGGACCAATACTTAGAAAATAGTTCTCTTTTTATATCTCAGCCTAAACAAAAAGAATGATGAAACAATTTACTTAACTTTGAGTGGCAAAAAAAGTCAACTTACTGAGTATCTTCCTGATAAGGATTTTAATAGAAGTAAGCATTCTAACTCAGCTTTGAAAAGCCAAGAAATGTGATTTTAATTCCACAATCTGCCTTTAATTAAAAAAACCTTTATCAGGCATTTTCACTGGCCAATTAAGTTTACTCTTTTAAATATAACTGTGTTTCACAGAGAAAAATGAAAAAAAACAAAGAACAGAACAGACATGGTGATGATACCTGAGCTTGGTTTTTCTCTCTTCATGAAACCTATTTACAAACTTATTAGCTTGGCTCTGAAGTGCTCCAAGTAACGACATGCTTTTTCTTCCACAGATCTGTTCGGTGTCTAAAATGAATGTTTCCATTAATCTAGAAAGTGTTATGAATTCCATGGAATTTAGCTTCTCAAGAAAACCATCCTAAATTTCAATACAAAAATCATGAGAGTTAGTGTAACACCAAATTGACTAAGGTTTAACAATATATTTTTATTTTAATAATATTTCCCAATACTTTAGACCCAGAAATTGAGCATGAAATGCTTAAGAGGTCCAAATTTGATTCTGATTCCTTTATAACTAATATAGTAGTTCAAATGAATTTAGATCATACTATAAAATTTTCACAATGTTGGAGTTTTATTATAAACTTGTTTAACTACATATATTTAGGTATACATATATACATATACATATATATGTAAAACAACATTAATTTCAAATTAGTTATTAACATATATTTCAAAATAAGTCATTTAATCATTTATCTGAAAATACTGCTTTAATAATTCCTATTTCTTTTACTTAGATTATTTTATATCTCAACATCTCCCTAGTAGACCACATCAGTGGTAACACTGACTAGGTCATTACATTACATTAAATGTTAAAAATATAATATACATTATGGGGAACACAGGAAGCAAAGACATAATTCCAGATCTTCAAAATTGTTATGTATAAAATATAAAATATATAAAGCTTTATGAAAATAACTACCTTTGCTCTTGACATGAGAAATTTGACAGCTCGATCATGGCATATATCTGAGGCACTATATAATAATTCCTGGATATTATTTGCCAGCTTTCCTAGCTCTGAGTCAGTTAATTTCATATCTTCACTAACCCTGAAAATGATAAAATAAGATTTAGTCCAGGAAAGTTGTAAACATAGTATTCTCCATAGGTGACCTATCAATAAAAAGGATGAAAAAGCTATAAAATTCACATTTGAAGAAAATTTCTATGATGTACCAAATATCTTACAGTTTTTACAGTGAAATATTACTTAAACATGCTCAGATAATACAACTATATCTAGCTATTGTTTGTTTTGAGACATGGTCTTGCTCTGTCACCCAGGCTGGAGTGCAGTGGCACATTCAGAGCTTACTGAAACCTCAAACTCCTAGTCTCAAGCGAACCCCCTACCTCAGCCTCCCAAGTAGCTAGGACTACAGGTGTGCACTACCACACCTGGCTAATCTTTTTCGAAATTTTTTTGTAGAGACAGAGTATTGCTACAATGCCCAGGGTGGTCTCAAATATCCCTGGCCTCAAGCAATCCTCGGCCTCCCAAAGTGCTAGGCTTACAAGTGTGAGCCACTGTGCCCAACCACAAATGTATTTTATCATAACCTTAAATAAGAATTTTCATTCTCCACTGTAGTATTTTTAACACTTAGTTCAGATTTCGATTGGAAAGTCTGCAGAAACCATAGCAAAATTAAATTTTTAGATTAGGTACAAGGTAGTAGCTATGTCAGAGGACAGTTGTGCATAGGCACTTAGGATGATACAGTGGCAGCAAAAGAGGGAAGGAATGTTATTTCATGACAAACAGACTCTCTTTTTACTTATAATTATGAATGAGTATAAATATTCAGTTCAACTGAACTAATATTTACTAAGCATTTACTGTGCTTAAGTGCTAGGCACTAGACGGAATATAACAGGTTGCTGCTTTCAAGGAACGTAAACTCAAAGAGGAGTATTTGTAAGACATAATGTACTTTTTTTCAATTTTGAGGGGAAACGTAAAACTTTCTGTTTTTAAACATTTTCCCCCAGGGGCATATATAAAGACCAATGATTCCATGCCATCAGTTCAGTTTAGTATTACCATGAGCCAAGTTAAGTACCTTAACATCATTTTTCTCTCTTTCAGTTGAATTAAAATACTTTTCAAAGATACTACAAAGAGACTGGTGTATATTGCTTTGAGGTAAACTACCATTCTAATTGGTTATGGTATTAAAGAAGGTTATTACCTGCTATCCTTCAAAATCATAGTATCACCAAATTTGTTTACTAATGCTTCAAAATAACAGAGGAATTAATATTCTTAAAGGACTCTCAGAAACATTATCTTGTTTGGTTCTCACACTCTGAGGTAGGTAGATAAATAACTACCTATGGAGGAGAACACTGAATCTTAGAAAGTTGAAGTGACCTAGAGATAGAACTAAAACCCAGAATCAGTCTACTTCTAATCGAGTAAGCTTCCTCTGCTCTGACATTTATTTCTACATAAACAGTCTAGCAGTATTTCAAAACAGAATACCTGCAAAATTCTTGCTTAAATTTCAAAGTCAACTTTACTTTGAAGTAAATTTTTAATTCCTGAAAGATTACTTACAATTTCCCCCATGTAACAGAATGATAAATGAATTTGAAACTCTTGACAATATGCTACCAATTCACAAAAATATAAACAGGAAATAGCAAATAAAAACAACTCAAGTCCTTAAAAAAAAAAATAGAGTGAATTAATCCAAAAAGCCACAAAGTTAGTTTTTAAAAATCATTTCATTCATTGTAATTCTGCTTTTAAAAAGATTTTTTGGGGCCCGGGCACAGTGGCTCACACCTGTAATCCCAGCACTTTGGGAGACTGAGACCATCCTAGCTAACACATGGTGAAATCCCATCTATACTAAAAATACAAAAAAATAAGCTGGGCAAGGTGGGCGCCTGCAGTCGCAGCTACTTGGGAGGCTGAGGCAGGAGAATGGCATGAACCCTGGGGGCGGAGCTTGCAGTGAGCCGAGATCTCGCCACTGCACTCCAGCCTGGGCGAAGGAGCGAGGAAAAAAAAAAGAAAAAAAAAAGATTTGTTATTTTTTAACTTCAGTTAGATCTCTAACTTTCACATCAATAGGTAAAAAGCAAACAAACTCAAACATAATCCTGCAATTCTACTTCTGGGTATACATCCGAAATAACTGAAAGTAAGATCTCTAGGATTTATATGTACACTCAAGTTCATAACAGCACTATTCAAAATAGCTAGGACATGGAAGCAACCCAAGTGTCAACCAATGGATGAAGAGATAAACAAAATGTGATATACAGATATACATCTTGTATGTATGTATAACATACATGTGAACGGAATATTATTCAACCTTAAAGGGGAAGGAAATTTTGATATATGTTACAACATGGATGAAACTTGAGGACATTATGCTCTGCAACTCTAATTTTTTCCATTGTTTTTCTTTTCCTATTTCCTGCCTAGAAAAGTATTTCCTATTTTGTGCCCATATTTGCATTGCAATAAACTTACAAAATTGCAGGTTATTTTGAAGTAAGAAAATAGGGAAAATCTACCACTAACAAAGTTAAAACGTCAGATGTATTTTTGCATGTTCTATATCAGTGATTCAATTATATACTGCAAAAACACTTGCTACAGGAATAGTCAGAGCCCTTGTATGAAAGAACTAGCTAGACTCACACATATAAATATACTCAATTCAGTGCCCCTTTGGGTTGGGTAGTTCCCAGACATTTACTACATTGGGTAGTTCCCAGAAAGAACCATCTGCAGAACCTATGCTTCATGTTGTAGGAGGATGTGATTGGGGAAAGCCAGAGAAGGTTCAATGTATAAAGTGAGCCACAGTGGAGGTGGGAGGGGAAGAATAAAAACTGAGAGACTGCATCCAGTTTAAAAGGACCTCAAATGGTGTGGCAGAAAGCTAATTATCTTTCAGTATCTGTTCTCTCTTTTGCCACAATGACAGCTCTAGCTGGGCAAATAGTCCACAAGCTAAAGACTTATTTCTCAAGCTTCCCTTATAGCTAGACATAGTCACATAATTATGCTGGCCACTAGGATGTGAGTGGAAGTAGTAAGTGCGAATTCTGGATTGTGCTTGTTTTTAAAAAGAAAGAAAAAAATATAAACAAATATATGTGAAGGTAACAGAGAACTAACAAATCTAAAATGTATATGGATTTGTAAAAGACCAAGAAGAGTTGAGGCAATCCTAAAGAAGAAAAAGTAGAAGAAATTACTCTCCCAGATATTAATATGGATTAAAAATCTACAGTTGCTGGGTATGTGATTCATGCCTAGCACTCTGGGAGGTTGACACAGGAGGATCACTTGAAGCCAGGAGTGACCAGCCTGGGCAACATAGTAAGACCCAATCTCTACAAACAAATTATTTAAGAAAACAAAAGCTATAGTAACTACAGTAACTATGACAATTTTACTTAATGGTACTGGTGTAAAGACAGAAAAATGAATGAAATAGAGTGCAGAAACAGATATACCTATCTGAATATTTGATTTACGGCAAGAGTGACATTATAGAGCAGTAGGAAAGACAGCCTTTTCAATAAATGGTGCAAGGTCAAAAACATATCCATATGGGAAAAAAATCTTAACCCTCATACTAAACATAAAAATCAATTCTAGATGGACTGTAGGTCTTAATGTGAAAAAGACAGTAACAAAGTTTCTAGACAGTAACCAAAAAATATCTTCAAGTCTTTAAAGTAGGGAAAGATTTCTTAAATAGGACACAAAGAAGCATAAATCATAAAGGAAAGTAATGAATCATAGAATTATATTAACAACTTCTGTTCACCATAAAACCCAGTAAGAGTGAAAAGTCAATACAGAAAGTGGGAGAAGATATCTGCAATATGGACAACTGGCAAAAGATTTGTGCTGACATAACATAAAGAACCTTCATAAATCAATACAAACCAACAGAAAAATGGGTAAAGGCCTTGAATAGGCACTTCATAGAAGAGGATATCCCAGCAGCCAATGAATGTATGAAAAGGTGCTCTCCTATCAATCATCAGGGAAATAAAATGACTACACTTGCGACATAGCCAACAAAACGGCTAACATGTAAAAAAGACTGGTAACATCAAGAGTGAAGGAAGATGTGGAGTGACACAAATGTTCCACACTTCTGAGGGGAGCGTAAGTGAGTACAATCACTTTGAGAAATTGTTGACATTAGCTAAATTAACCATTCACATACTGTGTTTCCAGGTATATATTCAACAGAAATGCTTGTAACATGTGCATCAAAGGTATCTAGAAGAATGTTCATGACAATCCAAAATGAAAACCCAAATATTATCAAAAGTAAAATACATATATACATTGTAGTGTATCATAAAATGGATTATTTGTACAGAAAAAATAAAATCACCGCTACATGGAACCTGGATAGATATCACAACTGTAATGCTGAACGAAAGAAATCAGAGACAAAAGAGCCAATATATGATTCCATTAAGTTTAAAAACTGGAAAAACCAATTGTTTTAATGGTTTCCTATGGGAAGGAGTAGCATAGTATTACAGTGGCAAGAGGGGCTTCTGAAGAGCTGGTAAAGTTATATTTCTTGAGGTGGGTGACAATTACACCAACAAATTCACCTTGTGCTAGTTAATTGAGCTGAGCACTTTATAACTGCTACATCTTCCCATATGTGCCTTATGTTCCAAACAGATCATGAAAGGGCTGAGAGGAAGATGAATACAAATGATACTTGAAGCTGGAAGGTGGGCTTAGTTCTGCCCAAATTACATGGCTGTTGTTAAAATGTTTAAAAAGCAAAACAAAGTAAGCAAGGTATCAGCCCTTTGTCCTCTCCTTCCTGCTGCTAGGGATGAAAATGAAATGCTAAAAGCTAGAACAGCCACCTTAGACACAGATGGAAACTACACACTGAGAATGGTAGAACTGTCTTCTCAGCTGACGATCTCCTACCTCTGAAATGTTACATGAAATATAAATATATAAAAATATAAAAATAAATTTTACATTGTTTAAGTTACAGAGTTTTTACCTCTCTTTTTATAGCAGTTTTAGACTGCACCCTAACTAGTAAATGTGAAAATATTAGCCTGCACACAGAAGAAACTTTATTAAGTTTCTTATTTATTAAGTAAACTTTATTAAGTAAGCTCAGGGTTTGGTTTGTTTGTACTGAAGAGCAGTGTTATAGTTGACTTTATGTTGTTACTGTGACCTTTATAAGCTCCAGGACCATAAGTTGATTTATATAAAGTACTGAGTTGACCGGTCGCTTCCAAGATGGCTGAATAGGAACAGCTCCGGTCTACAGCTGTGAGCGAGATCGATGCAGAAGATGGGTGATTTCTGCATTTCCAACTGAGGCACCTGGTTCATCTCATTGGGACTGGCTGGACAGTGGGTGCAGCCCACAGAGGTTGAGCTGAAGCAGGGCAGGGCATTGCTTCACCCGGGAAGTGCAAGGGGTCGGGGGATTTCCCTTTCCTAGTCAAGAGAAGATGTGAGTGACTGTACCTGGAAAAGTGGTACACTCCTTCCCAAATACTGTGCTTTTCCCATGGTCTTTGCAACCAGCAGACCTGGAGATCCCCTCCTGTGCCTGGCTCAGTGGGTCCCACACCCACAGAGCCTTGCTCACCGGTAGCACAGGAGTTTGAGATTGACTTGGGACATGGGAGCTTGGTGGGGGAAGGGGCGTCTGCCATTGCTGAGGCTTGAGTAGGCAGTTCTATGCTCATAGTGTAAACAAAGCAGCAGGGAAGCTGGAACTGGGTGGAGCCCACCGCAGCTCAGCAACACCTACTGCCTCTCTGGATTCCACCCCTCTGGGGAGGGCATAGCTGAACAAAAGGCAGCAGACAGCTTCTCCAGACTTCAATGTTCCTGCCTGAGAGCTCTGAAGAGAGCAGTGGTTCTCCCAGCACAGCGTTCAAGCTCTGATAACGGACAGACTGCCTCCTCAAGTGGATCCCTGACTCCCGTGTAGCCTGACTGGGAAACACCTCCCAGTAGGGGCCGACAGACACCTCAAACAGGCAGGTGCCCCTCTGGGATAAAGCTTCCAAAGGAAGGATCAGGCAGCAATATTTGCTGTTCTGCAGCCTCTGTTGGTGATTCCCAGGCAAACAGGGTCTGGAGTGGACCTCAAGCAAACTCCAACAGACCTGCAGTTGAGGGACGTGACTGCTAGAAAGAAAATTAACAAACAAAGGAATAGCATCAACATCAACAAAAAGGACATCCACACCAAAATCCCATCGATAAGTCACCAACCTCAAAGACCAAAGGCAGATAAAACCAAAAAGATGGGGAGAAACCACAGCAGAAAAGCTGAAAACTCCAAAAGCCAGAATACCTCTTCTCCTCCAAAGGAACACGACTCCTCGCCAGAAAGGGAACAAAACTGGATGGAGAATGAGTTTGACGAGCTGAGAGAAGCAGGTTTCAGAAGGTCAGTAGTAACAAACTTCTTCAAGCTAAAGGAGCATGTTCTAGCCCATCACGAGAAAGCTAAAAATCTTGAAAAAAGATTAGATGAATGGCTAACTAGAATAACCAGTCTAGAGAAGAGCTTAAATGACCTGATGGAGCTGAAAACCACAGTATAAAAACTTTGTGAAGCATACACAAGCTTCAATAGCCGATACGATCAAGCAGAAGAAAGGATATCAGTGACTGAAGACCAAGTTAGTGAAATAAAGTGAGAAGACAAGACTAGAGAAAAAAGAGTGAAAAGAAATGAACAAAGCCTCCAAGAAATATGGGACTATGTGAAAAGACCAAATCTACGCTTCACTGGTGTACCTGAAAGTGACAGGGAGAGTGGAATCAAGTTAGAAAACACTCTTCAGGATATTATCCAGGAGAACTTCCCCAACCTAACAAGGCAGGCCAACATTCACATTCAGGAAATAGAGAACACCACAAAGATACTTCTTGAGAAAAGAAACTCCAAGACACATAATTGTCAGATTAACCAAGGTTGAAAGGAAGGAAAAAATGTTAAGGGCAGCCAGAGAAAAAGATCAGGTTACCCACGAAGAGAAGCCCATCAGACTAACAGCAGATCTCTCTGCAGAAATCCTACAAACCAGAAGAGAGTGGGGGCCAAGATTCATCATTCTTAAAGAATTTTCAACCCAGAATTTCATATCCAGCCAATAAGCTTCATAAGTGAAGGAGAAATAAAATCCTTTACAGATAAGCAAATGCTGAGAGATTTTGTCACCACCAGGCCTGCCTTACAAGAGCTCCTGAAGTAAGCACTAAACATGGATAGGAACAACTGGTACCAGCCATTGCAAAAACATGCCAAATTGTAAAGACCTTCAATGCTAGGAAGAAACTGCATCAATTAACGGGCAAAATAACCAGCTAGCATCATAATGACAGGATCAAATTCACACATAACAATATTAACCTTAAATGTAAATGGGCTAAATGCCCCAATTAAAAGACACAGACCGGCAAATTGGATAAAGAGTGCTACATTGATGTGCTACATTCAGGAAACCCATCTCACATGCAAAGATACACATAGGCTCAAAATAAAAGGATGGAGGAAGATCTACCAAGCAAATGGAAAGCAAACAAACAAACAAACAAAAACAGCAGGGGGGTTGCAATCCTGGTCTCTGATAAAACAGACTTTAAACCAACAAAAATCAAAAGAGACAAAGAAAGCCATTATATAATGGTAAAGGGATCAATTCAACAAGAAGAACTGACTATCCTAAATATATATGCATCCAATACAGGAACATCCAGATTCATAAAGCAAGTCCTTAGAGACCTACAAAGATACTTAGACTCCCACACAATAATAATGGGAGATGTTAATACCACTGTCAACATCAGACAGATCAACACGACAGAAAATTAACAAGGATATCCAGAACTTGAACTCAGCTCTGGACCAAACAGATCTAACAGACATCTACAGAAGTCTCCACCCAAACTCAACAGAATATATATTCATCTCAGCACATCGCACTTATTCCAAAATTGACCACATAGTTGGAAGTAAAGCACTCCTCAGCAAATGTACAAGAACAGAAATTATAACAAACTGTTTCTCAGACCACAGTTCAATCAAACTAGAATTCAGGATTAAGAAACAATCAAAACCGCTCAACTACATGGAAACTGAACAACCTGCTCCTGAATGACTACCGGGTACATAACAAAATGAAGGCAGAAATAAAGATGTTCTTTGAAACCAATGAGAACAAAGATACAACATACCAGAATCTCTGGGACACATTTGAAGCAGTGTGTAGAGGAAAATTTATAGCACTAAAAGCCCACAAGAGAAAGGAGGAAAGATCTAAAATTGACACCTTAACATCACAATTAAAAGAACTAGAGAAGCAAGAGGAAACACATTCAAAAGCTAGCAGAAGGCAAGAAATAACTAAGATCAGAGCAGAACTGAAGGAGATAGAGACACAAAAAAACCCTTCAAAAAATCCATGAATCCAGGAGCTGGTTTTTGGAAAAGATCAACAAAATTGATAGACTGCTAGCAAGATTAATAAAGAAGAAAAGAGAAAAGAATCAAATAAATGCAATAAAAAATGATAAAGGGGATATCACCACCGACCCCACAGAAATACAAACTACCATCAGAGAATACTATAAATACCTCTACGCAAATAAAAAAGAAAACATAGAAGAAACTGATAAATTCCTGGACACATACACTCTCCCAAGACTAAACCAGGAAGAAGTTGAATCCCTGATTAGACCAATAACAGGCTCTGAAAATGAGGCAATAATTAATAGCCTACCAACCAAAAAAAGGCCAGGACCAGACGGATTCACAGCTGAATTCTACCAGACATACAAGGAAGAGCTGGTACCATTCCTTTTGAAACTATTCCAATCAATAGAA
The DNA here is from genome assembly GCF_003255815.1 of Theropithecus gelada. Lineage (NCBI taxonomy): Eukaryota > Metazoa > Chordata > Mammalia > Primates > Cercopithecidae > Theropithecus > Theropithecus gelada. Next base: position 84,563,864 of record NC_037681.1, read on the forward strand.
AAAGAGGGAATCCTCCCTAACTCATTTGATGAGGCCAGCATCATCCTGATACCAAAGCCTGGCAGAGACACACACACAAAAAAGAGAATATTAGACCAATATCCCTGATGAACATCAATGCAAAAATCCTCAATAAAATACTGGCAAACCGAATCCAGCAGCACATCAAAAAGCTTATCCTCCATGATCAATTGGGCTTCATCCCTGGGATGCAAGGACGGTTCAACATACGCAAATCAATAAATGTAATCCAGCATATAAACAGAACCAGAGACAAAAACCACATGATTATCTCAATAGAAGCAGAAAAGGCCTTTGACAAAATTCAACAGCTCTTCATGCTAAAAACTCTCAATAAATTCGGTATTGATGGAACGTATCTCAAAATAATAAGTGCTATTTATGACAAACCCACAGGCAATATTATAATGAATGGGTAAAAACTGGAAGCATTCCCTTTGAAAACTGGCACAAGACATGGATGCCCTCTCTCACCACTCATATTCAACATAGTGTTGGAAGTTCTGGCTAGGGCAATCAGGCAGGAGAAAGAAAGAAAGGGTATTCAGTTAGGAAAAGAAGAAGTCAAACTGTCCCTGTTTGCAGATGACATGACTGTATATTTAGAAAACCCCATTGTCTCAGCCCCAAATCTCCTTAAGCTGATAAGCAACTTCAGCAAAGTCTCAGGATACAAAATCAATGTGCAAAAATCACAAGCATTCTTATATACCAATAACAAACAGAGAGCCAAATCATGAGTGAACTCACATTCACAAGTGCTTCAAAGAGAATAAAATACCTAGGAATCCAACTTACAAGGGATGAAAAGGACTTCTTCAAGTAGAACTACAAACCACTGCTCAGTGAAATAAAAGAGGACACAAACAAATGGAAGAACATTCCATGCTCACAGATAGGAAGAATCAATATTGTGAAAATGGCCATACTGCCCAAGGTAATCTATAGATTCAATGCCATCCCCATTAAGCTACCAATGAGTTTCTTTACAGAATTGGAAAAAAATACTTTAAAGTTCATATGGAACCAAAAAAGAGCCTGCATTGCCAAGACAATCCTAAGCCAAAAGAACAAAGCTGGAGGCATCATGCTACCTGACTTCAAACTACACTACAAGGCTACAGTAAACAAAACAGCATGGTACTGGTACCAAAACAGAGATATAGACCAATAGAACAGAACAGAGCCCTCAGAAATAATACCACACATCTACAACCATATGTTCTTTGACAAACCTGACAAAAACTAGAAATGGGGAAAGGACCCCCTATTTAATAAATGGTGCCGGGAAAACTGACTAGCCATAAGTAGAAAGCTGAAACTAGATCCCTCCCTTACACCTTATATAAAAATTAATTCAAGATGGAATAGAGATTTAAATGTTAGACCTAAAACTATAAAAATCCTAGAAGAAAACCTAGGCAATACCATTCAGGACAGGGGCATGGGCAAGGACTTCATGACTAAAACACCAAAAGCAATGGCAAAAAAAGCCAAAATTGACAAATGGGATCTAATTAAACTAAAGAGCTTCTGCACAGTGAAAGAAACTACCATCAGAGCGAACAGGCAACCTACAGAATGGGAGAAAATTTCTGCAATCTACCCATCTGACAAAGGGCTAATATCCAGAACCTACAAAGAACTCAAACAAATTTACAAGAAAAAAACAACCCCATCAAAAAGTGGGCAAAGGATATGAACAGACACTTCTCGAAAGAATACATTTATGCAGCAACAGACACATGAAAAAATGCTCATCATCACTGGCCATCAGAGAAATGCAAATCAAAACCACAATGAGATACCATCTCACACCAGTTAGAATGGCGATCATTAAAAAGTCAGGAAACAACAGGTGCTGGAGAGGATGTGGAGCAATAGGAACACTTTCACACTGTTGGTGGGAATGTAAACTAGTTCAACCATTGTGGAAGACGGTGTGGCGATTCCTCAAGGATCCAGAACTAGAAATACCATTTGACCCAGCAATCCCATTACTGGGCATATACCCAAAGGATTATAAATCATGCTGCTATAAAGACACACGCATACATATGTTTATTGCGGCACTATTCACAATAGCAAAGACTGGGAACCAACCCAAATGTCCATCAATGACAGACTGGATTAAGAAAATGTGGCACATATACACCATGAAATACTATGCAGCCATAAAAAAGGATAAATTTGTGTCCTTTGTAGGGACATGGATGCAGCTGGAAACCATCTCAGCAAACTATTGCAAGAACAGAAAACCAAACACTGCATGTTCTCACTCATAGATGGGAACTGAACAATGAGAACACTTGGACACAGGAAGGGGAACATCACACACTGGGGCCTGCTGTGGGGTGGGGGGAGGGGGTAGGGGGTAGGGACAGCATTAGGAGATATACCTAATGTAAATGATGAGTTAATGGGTGCAGCACACCAACATGGCACATGTATACATATGTAACAAATCTGCATCTTGTGCACATGTACCCTAGAACATAAAGTATAATTTAAAAAAATTAAAATTTGCAAAAAATTTAAAAAAAAAAACAGCATGATACGGGTACCAAAACATATATAGACCAATGGAACAGAACAGAGGCCTCAGAAATAATACCACACATCTACAACCATCTGATCTTTAACAAACCTGACACATATAAGCAATGGGGAAAAGATTCCCTATTTGATAAATGATGTTGGGAAAACTGGCTAGCCATATGCAGAAAACTGAAACTGGACCCCTTCCTTACACCGTATACAAAAATCAACTCAAGATAGATCAAAGACTTAAACGTAAGACCTAGGACCATAAAACTCCTAGAAGAAAACATGGGCAGTACCATTCAGGACATAGGCATTGACAAAGACTTCATGTCTAAAACACCAAAAGCAATGGCAAAAAAAGCCAAAATTGACAAATGGGATCTAATTAAACTAAAGAGCTTCTGCACAGCAAAAGAAACTATCATCAGAGTGAACAGGCAACCTACAGAATGGGAGAAAATTTCTGCAATCTACCCATCTGACAAAGGGCTAATACCAGAATCTACAAAGAACTTACACAAATTTACAAGAAAAAAACAAACAACCCCATTAAAAAGTGGGCAAAGGATATGAACAGACACTTCCCAAAAGAAGACATTTATGCAGCCAACAGACATATAAAAAAATGCTCATCATCACTGGTCATTAGAGAAATGCAAATCAAAACGTCAGTGAGATACTATCTCACTCCAGTTAGAATGGCAATTATTACAAAATCAGGAAACAACAGATGCTGGAGAGGATGTGGAGCAATAGGAACGCTTTTACACTGTTGGTGGGAGTGTTACTTAGTTCAACCATTGTGGAAGACAGTGTGGCAATTCCTCAAGGATCTAGAACGAGCAATACCATTTGACCCAGCAATCCCATTACTGGGCATATACCCAAAGGATTATAAATGATTCTGCAATGAAGACACAGGCACACGTAGATTCATTGCGGCACTATTCAAAATAGCAAAGACTTGGAACTAACCCAAATGTCCATCAATGATAGACTGGATTAAGAAAACGTGGCACATATATACCATGGAATACTATGCAGCCATAAAAAAGGATGAGTTCATGTCCTTTGTAGGGACATGGATGCAGCTGGAAACCATCATTCTCAGCAAACTATCACAAGATCAGAAAACCAAACACTGCATGTTCTCACTCATAAGTGGGAGTTGAACAATGAGAACACATGGACACAGGGAGGGGAACATCACACACTGGGGCCTGTAGGGGGTGGGGGGCTAGGGGAGGGATAACATTAGGAGAAGTACCTAATGTAGGTGACAGGCTGATGGGTGCAGCAAACCACCATGGCACCTGTCTACCTATGTAACAAAACTGCACATTCTGCACATGTATCCCAGAACTTAAAGTATAATAAAAAAAATAATAATAATAAAGTACTGAGTTGATTTATATAAAGATAATACAACTGTTGTTATTCTGAACAATAACTAAATCCAAACTATATTCTTGGACCAGAAATATTTTATTGGTTCTGTTTTTTTGATAGCAGAGATTAGTGGGTCAATTGGTAAACTTTGTTTAAATGGGATCTGTGGATTAGATGGTAATATTAATAATTTATTGTATCAATGTTTTACTGTATTTAATCAGTATACTAAGGTTATATAGGAGTGTTCTTGTGTTTAGGAAATATACACCAGGTGCCCAGGGATAATAGTGCATCATGTCTGTCACCTACTGTCAAAGGATTCAGAAAAAATATTAGCATAAGAAATAAAGACGAAAGGAGACAGAAAGGGAAAAAGAGAGAGAGGGAGGGAGGCAGAGGGCAATGTGGTAAACTATTAACACCTGCGGAATCTGGATGACGGTTATATGAGAGTTTTTTATTCTATTCTGGTAATTTTTCTGTAAATGTGAAATTATTTCAAAATAAGTTTTTGTTTTTGTTTTTTGTATTTTTAGTAGAGACAGGGTTTCAAAATAAGAAGTTTTTAAAAATAAGGTTTAAGAATCCTGGCTAACACAGTGAAACCCTGTCTCTACTAAAAATACAAAAAATTAGCTGGGCATGCTGGCAGGCGCCTGTAGTCCCAGCTACTCGGGAGGCTGAGGCAGGAGAATGGCGTGAAGCCGGGAGGCGGAGCTTGCAGTGAGCCGAGACTGCGCCACTGTACTCCAGTCTGGGTGACAGAGCTAGACTCCATCTCAAAATAATAATAATAATAATAAATAAGGTTTAAGAAAAGATGTGATCCATTTGGAAATTCATGTCTTTGAAAAACCAAAAGTTATAAATCAAACAGATCTTCACAACATATAAATTACAAAGGCGACACAGAAAAATGACCAAAGCAAAAATTGACCTGGGTTCCAGTATATGTTCTCACACTAGTCACTTTAAGTAAGTCATCTAAGCTCTCTGGGCATCAATTACCTTATCACTGAAATGAGGGCATTTAATAAAATGGTCTTTAAAGTTCTTTTCCAGTCTTAAAACTCTATAATTTTCAGTTACTTCTAATGCTCACCTCCTTACTTCTCATACATTTTTATAGAGATACGTTTCAGAAAATTAAGTTTTGTTAAATTCTAAAATTTACATATTTTTTTCAATAAACTGAATAATCAGTCTTACTGAACTCATTAATAAGATGACTCAAAATCTTGTCAATTTGGCAGTAGCCACTATACTCACATAATATCCACACCTCCTGGAATAGCAGATGATGATGTGTGCTCTTTGCTGGATGAAGAATCAGTAGTACATTCTGGCTCGGATACAGAATCACTGCTGCAGGGCTCACTATTTGGAGATGCATTTCTTTGAGAGGTAGTGTCAACTGCTATAGGTGTTAGCTCACCCTCACCGAATGCATCACTTATAAACATGCCTTCATGGATTAAATAAGCCACCTCTGTGTCCAGTGAATTATCTTTTGCAGCATTCTTCTGTTGTGAAATCTCTTCCAATTCTCTAGTCCTTTGGTTTTTGTCAAGAACTGAGAGAACAACACTGTGAATGATATTTAATGTTGCCTACAAGAAAATAGGACACACTTTTAAGGGACATAAAATATCTCTTACCCGAAGTTCCCAAAAGAGAATTCTGTGCATGTAATTTTGGACATCTATAATCATAAATGAGTCAAAGTCATGTATATCAGAATTTCTACCATCTTTTATTACATAGGAAAAGTGATGTGAAAAAGAACTGCCCAGGAGAAATGGGTTCACTAAAGCTTAGAAATAAAGTTCCTATATTTTAACTAATTTTTAAAATGGAAATCTCCCTAAAATATGTTGCGTATTTCTCTGACCTCTTAAAAAGGTTACACTATGACCTCTTAAAAAGGTTACACTAAACATAACTTGCCCATCAGAGAATCATATACATTGATATGCCTGCCTAAAAGAAAAGGAATCTGTGTTACTTACCATGCCTAGCCCCCACCTCTCTCTCTCCTTTTCTCATATCTTCTCTCACTTACTCACTACTCTCCAGACATTCTAGTTCTCTTTCTACTGTTCCTTCATTCCAGGATTGTTCCCACCTCAGTGCCTCTGCGGTTTCCACTATCCGGAATGCTTTTCACTTTGATCTTTGCACATATTTCCTTCTCATCACTGAGGTTCTGGCACCAGTGGTCACTTCCTCAAAAAGGCCTTCCCTGACTCTCCACCCAGTAACTTTATCCCATTATCCAGTTTTTGTTTAAAAAAAAAAAAAAATCATTATCTACAATTATCTTTGTTTATTCTAGGTCTCCTTCTACTAGAATGTTAGCTCCATTCCATGACACTATAATCCTAATGCCTAGAATAGTGCCTGGCAAATAGGAGGTGCTCAGTAAATATTGAAAGCTAGGCAAATGAAGAGTAAATTTATGTAAACTAATGTCTTCATGGACAATTAGGAAATAAAGGACTGCTTGCCTATTTTAACATTCACAGTTGCAGTCTTAAAATTTGTTTCTCCCTTTCTCAAAACGCTTACTTTTTTTGGAATCTCCACAGTTCTAGTGAAGCACACTCCAACTTCGGGTCTCCAAAATCAAGAAAAGGATCTAAGCTAGTTCAGTTAGTACATGGAACCACCACAATCTGAGCTTAATGATTAGGAAGGTACATAGAAGAGAGAATTGCAAAGAAATAAAGCCAACGCTTGATGACATCAACAACCTCTCTATGAAGCACCTAAAGGCTGATCTACCTCTGTGTATTTTTTTGGTTATATGAGTTAATAAATATCCTTAACTGTTTGAGACACTCTGAGTTGTGTTTCCTGTTATTGGGAACTGAAAGCATTTTAAACGAGCCAATACCCCATACAGTATACCGAAAATAGAGCCTTCAAGAGCTTTAGGACCAAAGTGTCTACTATGGATACTGCATTTTTTTTTTCTCTCTTCATTGCTCACCAACTTCTTCTGTATTGTCACAAACTAGCTGCTCCACTACTGCTGCTTTAATCCTCACTGCTGTCCAATCTTTGATATACTTAGTTCCCCCATCTTGTTTTGCCTCTTTTTCCTTACCTCTTCTGTCTTGCTAATTTTCTTTCTTAACTTTTTAAAATAAAAAGACATGATAGACCTATCCAACATCTATTCTACATCACTTTTGCCATGGTACAACAGCCATGTAATTTGGGTAGAAATAAGCCCACCTTCCAGCTTCAAGTATCAGTTCTAAATAGCCCACTCAGTGTACTCCCAACCTCCTTGCCTCATGATTACCTTAGAGATGAGAAGAAAATCCAGATTTAAACTAATAATCAGTGCACAGCATTTTCCTGATCACAGTGACTGGACATGTGACCTAAACTGGTTCAATCAATTAAAGCCAAGGACTTTCATTTGATGACTGAAGAAGAAAAACTCCAGGTGAAAAATTCTAAATTTGGCTTAATCAATAAAGGAATTTCATTTGGTGACTGAAGAAGAAAAACTCCAAGTAAAAAATAGAAAACTTCTAGGTGGTATAGAATTGTGGCAAATGTGGCAGGCCCAGAACTGATGAAGCCAAGAGGAAAGAGAAAGGCAAAGCTGAATTGGAAACAGAGAAACTAAGCTGGAGAACCAACACAAAACCATGCATGAAGCCCTTCCTGGTCTTGGACTTTTTTTAATTCCCAGAGCCAATACATTCCTTGTATTGCTTAAACTAGTTTGATTTGAATACTTCATTCCTTTTAATAACATCTTGGCTTATATACAGTTATTAAAAATTTCCACATAAAGTATATCAGGTATTCTCTTAGGGATTCTTCTTTGCTGTTTTCACCATATCTACACTTCTAAAGACTTGCTAATTATTTTTTCCAAGTCTAAGGCCATTCTTAAGAATGCCAGAAGACTGGTGTCCAAAAAATAAGATTTTAAAATATATAATAGGTTCAACAGTAGATACATCGTTTACTTTCTGAACTATTACATAGTCTGTAGACAAGTTCATGTTTCAAAAACACCAGGACAGCTAAGCCAAATATAATTTTCCAACCTTGAGAATGGAGTTAATGAAATATCTGATAGTCATATTGATAACCATAATGACAACTGATATTGTCATTCTGAAATGACAGACTAGGATTATTTATCCACACAACAAAATGAAATTTACAAGTTAAGAATTCCTTGAAAAGAAGGTAAGCTGCATTTAAAGCCTGTTATCTTTCTTACCTATAAAAATTAGCCTAATCTATAGGGTGCAAACAATAAACAAGAATTTAATAAAAAGTCAAAATACAATAGTGAAGAATGAAGTATGGAGGTCTTATAATCCTGATTTCCAACCTTACAAGACTATGGTAATCATAACAGTATGGTACTGGCATAAAGAGTGACATATAGAACACAGAGAGTCCAAAAATGAACTCTCACATATATAGTAAAATGTTTTCTGACAAGGGTGGCAAGACCACTCAATGCAGAAAGGTCAGTCTTTTCAACAAATTGTACTGGGAAAACTGAATATCCATATGCTAAAGAATGAAAGTAGACCTCTACCTTATACCATATATAAAAACTAACTAAAATCAATTAAAGGCCTAAATATAAGCTCTAAAAATATAAAACTCTTAGAAGAAAATACAGGGAAAAAGCTTCATGACATTGGATTTGGCATTGATTTCTTGGATATGAAATGAAAAACACAGGTGACAACAAAAAAATAGACAAATTGGACTACATCAAAATAGAAAAACTTCTATGCATCAAAAGACACCATTAACAGAGTAAGAAGGCAACCTATGGAATGGGAGAAAATATTTGCAAATCACATATCTGATAAAAGGTTAATATCCAGAATATGTAAAGAACCTCTACAACTCAACAGCAAAAAAACCAAACCACCCCATTAAATAATAGGCAAATAAAACATTTTTCCAAAAAAAGACATAAAAATGCCCAATAAGCACATAAAAAAGATGCTCAACATCACTCATCATTAGAAAAATGTAAATTAAACCTACAGGGAAATACCACCTCATACCCATTAGGATGGCTAGTCTCACAAAATCCAGAAAATACATTTTGGTAAGGATGTAGACAAATTGAAACCCTTGTGCACTATTGGTGGAAATGTAAAATGGTTCAGCTGCTATGGAGAGTAGTGCGAAGGTTCCTCAAAAAATTACAAATAGAATTATCATATGATCCAGAAGTTCCAATTCTGGGGTTGACAAAAATAAGAACTAAAATGGGGCCTCAGAGAGGTATTTGCATATGCATGCAAATATACAGAGGTATATGCATATGCTCCTAAAACCCTTGGAATCTCCAGAGTGGTAAATGCATGTTCATGACAGTATTATTCTCAACAGCCAAAAGGTGAAGGCAACACAAATGTCCACTGACAAATGAATGGATAAGCAAAATGTAGTGTATACACATAGAATGGAATATTATTCATATTAGCCTTAAAAAGGAAGGAAAATCTAACATGCTACAACACAGATGGCACCTTGAGGACATTAAGCTACGTGAAATAAGCCAATCACAAAAGGATAAATATTATATGATTCCACTTACATGAAATACCTAATAATCAGTACACAGTATGAGTGCTCTATGAGTCAAACTCATAGAGATAGAAAGTAGAATGGTGGTTGCCAGGGGATGGGAGAAAGTGGAAAAGTGCGTGTGTGTGTCTGTGTGTGTGGTATGGTGTGTGTGTGTGTGTCTAGACAGGATCTTGCTAGGTTTGCCCAGGACTTGTGTGTGTGTTTTCGTGGCTGTGTGTGTGTGCAGACAGGATCTTCCTAGGTTGCCCAGGCTGGTCTCAAACTGCTGGTCTCAAGCGATCCTCCTGCCTCAGCCTCTCAAGGTGTTGGGATTACAGGCATGAGCTACTATGTCAGGCCTATATTTGGTCTCTGTCCCCATTCCCTGGCATACAACTCCTAAAACCCTTGGAATCTCCAGAGTGGTAAAAATGTCTTCATATGCTAAAGAGATGACAAACAGCCGAGGGCCCCTACATAGCCACAGGAGGAAGGCTGGTCACCTGAAAGACTAAGGCAGGATTAGAGGGTTAGGACTTTCAGCTCCACCTTGGCCAGAGTTGTTGTTGTTGTTGTTGTTGTTGTTATTATTACTACTTTGAGATAAAGTTTTGCTCTTGTCACCCAAGGTGGAGTGCAATGGCACGATCTTTGGCTCACTGCAACCTCCACCTCCTGGGTTCAAGTGATTCTCCTGCCTCAGCCTCCTGAATAGCTGGGATTACAGGCATGAGCCACCACACCCAGCTGATTTTTATATTATTAGTAGAGACGGGGTTTCACCACGTTGGCCGGGTAGGTCTAACATGGTAGGTGATCCACCTACCTCAGCCTCCCAAAGTGCTGGGATTACAGGCGTGAGTCACCATTGCCGGCCCAGAGTTATTATGTAATAGGTACAGAGTTTCAGCTTTGCAAGATAAAGAGTTCTGTGGGCTGGGCGCGGTGGCTCAAGCCTGTAATCCCTTTGGGGGGCCGAGACGGGCGGATCACGAGGTCAGGAGATCGAGACCATCCTGGCTAACATGGTGAAACCCCGTCTCTACTAAAAATACAAAAAACTAGCTGGGCGAGGTGGCGGGCGCCTGTAGTCCCAGCTACTCGGGAGGCTGAGGCAGGAGAATGGCGTAAACCCGGGAGGCGGAGTTTGCAGTGAGCTGAGATCCGGCCACTGCACTCCAGCCTGGGAGACAGAGCGAGATTCCGTCTCAAAAAAAAAAAAAAAAAAAGAGTTCTGTGGATGGATGTTTGTAACGGTAGCACAATAGTGCAAATGAACTTAATGCCACTGAATTGTGCACTTAAAAAGAGTTAAGATGATAAGTTTTGTATGTTTATTTTTACCATGACCAAAAAGAAAGAAAAAATACACACTAAAAAAATACAAATAACAGCAACAGATCCTCAAGTTGTTAACAATTACTCAAATATGAAATTTATACATCCCAATAGTTTATTATTTATCCATTCAAAATAAAAATACTATTGAAATATTCTGGATGAAAATTTACACTTTAATTTCTTTTAAAAAGTATAATACTAAATCCCTGCACTTTGGGAGGCCAAGGCAGGTGAATCTCGAGGTCAGGAGATTGAGATCATCCTGGCCAACATGGTGAAACCCCATCTGTACTAAAAACACAAAAATTAGCTGGACATGGTGGCATGCACCTGTAATCCCAGCTACTCAAGAGGCTGAGGCAAGATAATCACTTGAATCTGGAAGGCGAGATTGAAGTGAGCTGAGATTGTGCCACTGCACTCCAGCCTGGCGACAGAGTGAAACTCCATCTCAAAAATATATCTATATATATAATACTAAAGTGACATATAGGATAGGATATCCTTTGTCTTTGAGAAATAAATGCAAAATGTAGGAAAGTAAATTATTAACCCTGGTTAATCAAACAAGAAATTCAAATAGTCTATTCCTGTAATGTAGTACTATTAAAAAACAAAACAACTTTTTCTGATTATAAAAGTAATGCTTCTCTTTGTAGAAAATTCACGGAAAATAGCAAAGGATAAAACTTTTAAATGACATCTAATCTGACCAGCTAAAGAAAACCACCAAAAAAAACAAGGTTTCTCCTTGTTCTGGGAAGATAAAAAAGTTTAAAAAAATTTTTTTTGACATAGCTGAGATCACACTATATAAGTACATCTATATCTTGCATTTTTTTTTTTTTTTTAAGACAGAGTCTTGCTCTGTCGCCAGGCTGGAGTACAGTGGCATGATCTTGGCTCACTGCAACCTCCACCTCCCAGGTTCAAGCAATTCTCTTGTCTTAGCCTCCCGAGTAGCTGGGACAAACATGTACCACCACGCCCAGCTAATTTTTGTATTTTTAGTAGAGATGGGATTTCACCATATTGGCCAGGATGGTCTCGATCTCTCGACCTCATGATCTGCCTGCCTCAGCCTCCCAAAGTGCTGGAATTACAGGCGTGAGCCACGGCACCTGGCCCTATATCTTGCATTTTTAACTGAATATCATAATGTATGTATTTTCTCCTACCATTAAAAATCCTTGGCTGTATATAATATTCCATGGTAAAGAATGTGTAAAGCATAATTTATTTTACCATTTCTCTATCGTTAGACATCTGGGTTCTTTCCAATTTGTAGTTATTTTTAAATTCTTCAATAAAAATGAACAGCTTGTAATTAACATTATTTTTCAGTGAAATAGTACTTGATAGAATCAAACTTTTTTCACAGAAAAAAGTACTGTATTTCATGTCATCTGCAAAGATGTTGTACATAAGTACTAGTTTAAGTGGTCCAAATGTGAAAATGAGCAATTACAACTATAATAAATCAGTTTCCATACTGTACACACATAAAATAATAACTCTACTTAGTTTAACTGACATAGAGCCTTAAAGTGGCATAACTACAGTAAATCATCACTTAATATGGATGATAGGTTCTGGGAGACTGTAACTTTAAGTGAAACAACATACAGCAGGTTTTTGAATAAAACTGTTTCCTTCAATGTTATTGAAAAAAATATTGAGGGAAATGTTTCACTATAATGATGAGTGAAAAAAAAAATAACTTTGGTATAAGTTGTTTCACTTAAAGTCACAGTTTCCAAGATCTATTCATAACATTGAGGACTTACTGTACTTTAAAAAATTACTGGCAAAAAGTTGGCCAATTCTACACTATGCAATGTAAGAGTTCTATATATCTAGACATGCAATAATTGAAGTGTGTGATGATGAGGTCATGGTCAGAATATAAGAAGTGAAAACATGGTTTAGTTATTGAACCCCTATAGATACAAGTTTGTGTCTATCACTGTCAATAGGTAGGACCAACATTTTAGAAGCAGTCTAAATAAAGCACAGTGAATCCCATTCTATAAAACTTTTGTGAACCTGATTGGAGAGCTTACACATGTGACTTAGCATTGCTCCAATGTGAATAAAGGAAAATTCATGTCATACACAAGTAGCAAAGTCCCCTGCACTATTTAACATGGTACTCAGGAGATGCTGGGGATGTTAACTAGTACATAAAACACAATGCTAACACTTGATAACTCAAAGACTATCTAATTTCACAAATGGCCCCTTCTAACTGTTACACATGGTAATTCCTAATGATTCTATTCTTTTTTTATTTTTTTCATTTTTTGAGACAGAGTCTTGCTCTGTTGGCCAGGCTGGAGTGCAGTGGCACAATCATGCCTCACTGCAGCCTTGACCCACTGGGGTTAGGTGATCATCCCACCTCAGCCACCCAAGTAGCTGGGACTACAGGTGTGCATCACTATGCTTGGCTAATTTAAAAAAATATTTTGGAGAGATAAGGTCTCATTATGTTGCCCAAGCTGGTCTCAAACTCCTGAGCTCAAGTGATCCTCCTGCCTTGGCCTCCCAAAGTGATAGGATTACAGGTGTAATCCACTGTGCCCAGCCTGTATTCTTCTTAAAACAAAGCTATGACCTGTTGGTGATTCAAACTAACATATGAGTCTGACATCTTCTGTAAAATGATATGTGACCTGTTCTTTTTGTTATACTAAGTGGTTTAAAATTAAGTGGCTTGACTAAAGAGACAAAATAATTAAATGTAACACATGATGCTTGATTGGATTCGTGCCCAAAAAGTGAAATAAAAATCTAAATAAATATTAGCAGCCGGGCGCAGTGGCTCACACCTATAATCTCAGCACTTTGGGAGGCAGAGATAGGCAGATCACTTGAGGTCAGGAGTTCAAGACCAGCCTGGCCAACATGGTGAAATCCCATCTCTACTAAAAATACAAAAATTAGCCAGGCGTGGTGGCACATGCCTGTAATCCTAGCCACTCGGGAAGCTGAGGCAGGAGAATCACTTGAACCCGGGAGGCAGAAGTTGCGGTGAGCCAAGATTGCGCCACTGCACTCCAGCCTGGGTAACAGCAAGACTCCATCTCAAAAAAAGTAAATTAGCAAGGTGATTTGAATATGAACAATATATTTTAAAATACCATTATATCAACATTGACTTTACAGAAAAGTTGGTAGTTTGGGGTGATTTGGGGGTGTTTAACAATATTGTACCTCTAGATAACCTAGGAGAACAAAAAATCACCAGAGGAAATATTACTGTATAATATTTAATGTCAAGTAAGCATAATATTTCAAGTTATAAAATTATAACTTATTAAATTCTTAAAATTGTCAAACTCTGAGATACCTAAATTTTTATTTAAAACCAAGCCTCTTTAGAAAAATTACAAAAACAAAGAAACTGTTTTATTATAGTTTGATTCTTTATTTACATATTATGTATCTAGAAAGCTGACTTAATTTTAGGGATATTCTGGACAAACTAATATATAAGCTTACCTTAACTCTCTGTAGGAAAATTGCAAACTTAGAGAAAATATCCTTGAGCAGATCAAACCACTGGGGAAAATTCAACATTCTCATCTGATCTGCAAGCCTAGAAAAAAATAATTCAAACAAAAATAATGATTGTCTCTGGGCCAATATAGCATCTACAAACTGGAAGAAATGAGACTAAATACTATCTAATGATAAAATGCAATTTTATCTAGATACCTAAAATGTTGAAGAGGTATATTACCAAAGAGTTATGGCTTATTTAAATATTTTTAAGACTGATAAGTTAAGTATATCATATATCAATTTCATATGAACAAGCTTTATGACCACTGAATGAATAAACCATAGAGAAGTATGAAGATATACTCTGGAATAAAAATGGAAACACATCTCTGCCCAAAATTTCATAATCTGCTTTTCTAACTACAACTTTAAAAATATCATACGAGAGGTAATACGGAATGGTAGTTAAGAGCACTGGAGCCACAACACAATGCCTTGGTTTAAAATAGCAGCAGCTTATTGGAATTGCTAGCTATGTGGCTCTGGCAAGTGACTTAACCCCCCCTCCATGCTCCAATTTTCTCATCTAACATGAGGAAACTGATAGAACCGACCTTATGTGGTTGTTGTAAATATTATATGAGTTAATAAAAAATACTTAGAACAATGCATGACACATTTTTTAAAGTACCATGTAAGCAGCAGCTAATATTATTTTGATAGTTGACACAAATCATTAACTTCAAGGTGAAAAAAAGTAATACAAAATATAATTCATTCCCTAAAGATATTTTATAGTACCAAAATGACTTATTACTCTAAATTTTTAATAAATGCAGCTTCAGCTAAGAGTTTATTCTAAAAAGATACTACAACACTTGATATACAGGAAGTTCTCTACTTATATGGATAAAATTCCCTAGGGAAGAAGAAAAACTGACTCTCCACATCCATGGATGTGTCCCAATGACTTAATGTTTTCCAACCACTAACAATTCTCTCATTATTATAGTTGCTTCAACTAATTCTGAAATTGAGTTTTCCCTAGGTAATGGTGTGGAAATTAATACTCCATTCTGTGAGTTTGGCCCAGGAAAGTTTCACAGTTGTACATATCGCTATTCATATCTAAGCCAGTTAAAAACATTTAAATATCCATATGAACAAGAAATTCAGTCATAAAATATTATCACTATTCTTCTTAAAATAATAGAATAGGAATTTTTCTTTTTTCTTTTCTTTTCTTTTTTTTTTTGAGACAGGATCTTACTTTGTTGCCCAAGCTAGAATGCAGTGGCACAGTCACGGATCACTGAAGCCTGGACCTCCCAGACTCAGTCCTTCTCCTACCTTGGCCTCCTGAGTAGCTAGGACTACAGGCATGTGCCACCACGCCCAACTTATTTTTTTAATGTTTATTTTTGGTAGAGATGGGGTCTCACTTTATTGCCCAGGGTGGTCTCGAACTCTTGGGCTCAAGCAATTCTCCCACCTCAGCCTCCCAAAGTGCTGGGATTACAGGTGTGAGTCAATGTGCCTGGCCAAGAATAGGAATTTCTAGCGTGAAAACAAACAAACAAAAAAACACAAACATCGGCAATTCAAAATCATAAACTCAAACTTCTCAAAGCCAATTAAAAGTTGAATTTTAATTATATAGCTAAAAATTTAAACATAATACTTGCTATACCCCTGTAATGAATTATCTTCAGTTTCACCTCTCCATATCTATGTTCTGCCCCTCCCCATCCTGCTCTCTGCTCTGGGAAGCTAATCTGTGGGCTTGGCCCATGAGGAGCCCTTACGAAGACTGGAAGAAGTAAAGGTATCTACTCCTCTAGCTTTCTAGTAAAGGTACCTACTTCTCCTGTGTCTCTCAAGGGTTGCCTCAGGGTGACTGCTTCCCTCTACTCAAGGTCACAGCTTTTTTTCAACTACCTTCTCCTCAATTCTGTTAACCACTGTCTTTGTTCTGCACTGTCACTTGTGATTTTCCTACACTCTGCTCACACCTTAGTAAATAATTCCTTTAGGAAATCTACTTCAAATTATTCTAATTTGCATGTATCATCTTTTCTGACTGATAACCACCAACCTATATATTTATACTTACTTCACAACAACATCTGTGTCTATTTCTTCTGTTTGTGAAACTTTATTAATCACACACTGCAAAATTTAAGAAAAAACAAAAACAATTTGATTAATTGTCTTTCAAATCCTAAGTATTCCATGTTCCATTTGTATATTAAAAAGGCCCTTACTACATGAACACTTTTCAAAAGAGGACATACATGTGGCCAACATAACTGATCATTATAGAAATGCAAATCAAAACCACAACGAGATACCATCTCACACAAGTAAGAATGGCTATTACTAAAAAGTCAAAAATAACAGGTGTTGGCAACGTTGTAGAGAAAAGGGAACACTTATATACTGTTGATGGGAGTGAAAATTAGTTCAACCATTGTGGAAGACAGTGTAGCCATTCCTCAAAGACCTAAAGACAGAAATACCATTCAATCCAGCAATCCTATTACTGGTTACATACCCAGAGGAATATAAATTGCTCTATTAATAAAGACACATGCACACGTATGCTCACTGTAGCACTACTCACAATAGCAAATACATGGAATCAACCTAAATGCCCATCAATGATACACTGGATAAAGAAAATGTGGTACATGTACACCATGGAATACTATGCAGCCATAAAAAAAGAATGAGATCATGTCCTTTGCAGGGACATGGATGGAGTTGGAGGTCATTATCCTTAGAAACTAATGCAGAAACTGAAAACTAAATACTGCATGTTCTCACTTGTAAGTGGGAGCTAAATGATGAGAACAGACAGACACACAAAGGGGAACACCACACAGTGGAGATTATTGGAGGGTGGAGGGTGGGAGAAGGGAAAGGATCAGAAAAATAACTAATGGGTACTAGGCTTAATACCTGGGTGATGATATAATCTATACCAAAAAAACCCATGTCACGCGTTTACTTATGTAACAGACTTGCACATGTACCCCTGAAATTAAGATTTAAAAAAATTTAAAAGGCTCTTACTTACTACAATAATTACTTCACCAGATTTTTATATCTTACGTATCTCTCACAGTGTTTGAAAAGCTGATTACAATTAGCCAATTAAATAATCATTTCAGAGTGTGTTTGAATTGTAATAATATCGCTTACTATTCAAAACTGTTCAAAATCATACACCAGAAAAGCAGAACTATAATATTTAGGAACAAGGTATAAGCCCCATATTAAAATCCCAAAAGAAATTCATATTGAAAGTTACATTTCCTTGTGATATATGCAACAGTTTAAAATTAAAAAATAAATGCTTAGATTTGAGGTCTGGGAATTGAAACATATCAGTTTTTAGAAACTGCTTAAAATATATATACAGAAAATTGTACAAATTATGTTTACAGCTCAATACTTTTGTACAAATGAAGTACATTTGTGTAATCAGAACTCAGCTCATGAAACAACCTTGCTAATACCCAGAGCTCCTCCCCTATTCCCTATCAGTTACTACTTCCGCCCAAAATATACTATTGTTCTGATTTTTAAACCATAGAATAATTTTGTCTGCATTTGAGTTTTACATAAGTGGAATCATATAATGTATACTTTCTGTGTTTAGTTTCTTTGGCTCCACATTATGTCTATAATATTCATTTGTTATTCTGTGTAATCTATTCATTCTCATTAATGTATAGTATTCCATTGTATAAATACATCAAAATTCTATTTATCTTTTCTACTGGTGATGGAATTTGGGCTGTTTCCAGTTTTTAAAATTACAAATAGTACTGCCATGAACATTCTCCTGCTGTGTTTTGGTGAACTTATATACATATTTCTGTTGGGTGCATACCTAGGAATAGAAATGCTGGGTCCCAACATGTATGCAAAGTTGGCATTACTATATATTGCCAACAATTTTTCAAAGTGGTTGTACCAATTTAAAAATACAGTGTTTTAATCAGTGCTTGAAAGGGGATGATTATAAATTTTTTGCTTATTTTACTTAACTTTTAAACTTATTTTAAACTTTAAAAACTCATATATGTACATTCAACCTAATGATAATAATCAATTAAGCCTAATAAATACATTTAAAATGTTATCTTTTTCATATATTTAAAAACCAAAGTTCAGTGGATAAGATTTATCTGAGTAAAAAAAGTCAAAACAAAGATCAGGGAATACTGAAAAACACATGGATTCTAGTTTATAATTTCTTAGAGATTAGGATAAAAAGGAAATGAACATTTGTCTACTGCTAGTGGGAGTATAAATTGGTAAATCTTTTTAAATAGGAATTAAATTCTATACATCAAATAACTTAAAAATACTTTTCACTCTCTAACCAATACTTCTACTTCTAGGAATCAGTCTAAGAACAAATATTCTTAAGTACGAAAAACAAACAAAATAACTTTATACCACAGATATCTGTCACAGTGCTATTTATCATATCAAATTAAAAACAACCTAAATATTCAATACAGAAGAAAAGTTAAGTAGATTTAACATAATGTTAATGGGACTTTACACAGTCATTAAAAATGATGTTTCTGAAAGCTTTTATAATGAGAAAATGATTATGATTCTAACAAATATATGTATAAAATCATAAACACATAATGACAACATAAGAAAATCAGTAACAGTCTACACATAGAAATATTCCTATAGCAATAATCTTTTGGCTGGTAGGACTATGTTTTACTTTCATTTTTCTATATTTTCAGTTTTTAGATAAATTAGCTATATTACTATTACACTACATATATTATTACTAGGATACATAAAAATAAACTTCGCAAAGGTTCCAGACCAAAGTATATCAAATAAAAATACATAATTACCTGTTTAATGATATTCTTTGCTGTAATAATCATTTTTTCACCATAGATTTCTAAAAAATTAAGTTTTCTTTGTTTTAAAAGTCCAAATACGAGAGATACCAGTCTTTCCTGTTAAAATAAAATAAAAGTATGTAACCTGATATTTCAAATAGGAAATAATTTTACTTAGAGGTAGAAATATTCAGCATCAGGAGTTCTGTTTGATCCTCAGATCGCTATCCTACACAAAGTATTTTCTAGCAGCCTGAAAAACCCCTCCCACAGCAATCTTATCATGAGATTTTTGGAGTCAGCATTCTAAAACAGATAAATCCTACCCCACCACAGTGAACCAATGAAGCTGGTTTTGGGGTAAAACAATACAAGGGTGTTTTTTGTTCTAGTTTCAACAAGTAAAAAATATCCTTCTCACACCCTGATGACCAATAAATACTCCATGGGCCCTGTGGTTTGTTTTGGGTTTTGCTTGTTTGTTTGTTTTGAGACAGGGTTCCACTCTGTTGCCAAGGCTGGAGTGTAGTGGGGTGATGACAGCTCACTGCAGCCTTGATCTTCCAGGCTCAAGTGATCCTCCCACCTCAGCCTCCCGAGTAGCTGGAACTACAGGCATGTACCACCACACCTGGCTAATTTTTAAATTTGTTTTGTAGACTCACTGTGTTGCCCAGGCGGTCTCAGATTCCTGGGCTCAAACCACCCTCTAGCTTCAGCCTCTTAAAGTGCCTGGATTACAGGCCTGAGCCACTGCACCTCGCCCCTGTGCTTTTTAATGCATGGTCTAGAAGACTGAAATAATGACCTAGACTCTCTGTGGGAAGTCAACTGCTAACATGTACAAAAGTTTCTTTACTTAGGCGGTTATCAGGGTTTCTGGGATTCTTTACTAGTTGTTGTCAGTGATTAACACTGAGAAGTTACCAGCTAAGTGAAGCCTGGATATTATGTATTTGTATATACATATATATATAACATGTTCATAATAGGTACTCAGTAAATTTGAGTGATGGGTAATTACCATATGATAATGATCACTTTTTTGGTTTTGTTTTTTTTGAGACAGGGTCTTGCTGTGTCACGATCATGGCTCACTACAGCCTCAAACTCCTGAACTCTAGTGATCCTCTCGCCTTAGCCACCCAAGTAGCTGGGACCACAGGTGTGCATGCACCACTACACCCAGCTAATTTTTTATTTTTTGTAGAGATGGAGTCTCCCTATGTTGCCGAGGCTGGTTTCAAACTCCTGGGCTCAAGCAATCTTCCCACCTCAGCCTCTCAAACTGCTGGGATTATAACATGAGCCAATGCAGCCAACTATGATCACTTTTTATAAAAGACAAGCTCCAGCACTCGCACGCATGCACACAATATAAATTAATTCATCCTATATCTGTATTTTTAACTTGGTCTGTAAGCTCATTCTAACTCTAATTTCTAATTAAGCTCTACAATTATATTATTCTCTAATTTCATAGGATAGTAAACAATTATGGTGCTTGCTAAAGTCACATAGCTAGTGAAGGACTTCATAGGTCTGATAGCCCTTGAAATTTAAGATAATTTTGCTTCCTATAATCTGAGGAAAATGTATTCTAAACCAAGACTGTTAAGCAATGGCATCAACTTCATTCCACAGTTAAAACACATACCTCTTCTAAAACTTGACAGTCATCTTCCAGTGGTCTATTTAAGTCACTGTGAGAATAAGTAGAAAATTCTGCAATCATCATTTTATCTATCAGTTTTTCTAATTCACAAAGCTGTGATCCCAAATGCCTAAAAAGGAAGAGGAAAATGTTATATTTATATTCACTAAAAACTACAAATTCGCTCCACACAATCAAGGGAACTAGTAGGTAAAACTTTTCCAGCTGACAGTACCTGTGCAATAATGCAATGTTTTCAAAAAATGAAGTCCTTTAACTTACCAAAATAACTGCAAATATTTCATCTTCTAAATTCCATTTTTCTCTTTACAGTTGACCCTTGAACAACATGGGGGTTAGAGGCACCAAACACCAGTGCAATAAAAAATCTGTGGATAACTTCTGACTCCCCCAAAATTTAACTACTAATAGCTTATGTTGACCAGAAGCCTTACCAATAACATAAACAGTCAATAACACATTTTTTTCTATATTGTGCGTACCATATACTATATTCTTACAATAAAGCTAGAGAAAATATGTTACTAAGGAAATCCTAAGGAAAAGAAAATATATTTACTATTAAGTGGAATCAGATCATCATAAAGGTCATCTTCACACTGAGTAGGCTGAGGGGGAGCAGGGAGAGGAGGGGTTGGTCTTGCTATCTTAAGAGTGGCAGAGGAGGTGGAAGTGGAGGCAGAAGAGGCAGACACTCAGTATAACTTTACAGAAATGCACTGTAATTTCTGACTTTACATTTTCATTTATCTAAAAATGTTTGTTTCTATATGGTACCGATCCTTGTTCTACCATTTGCTTTAGTTTCAGTGCCCATATCATAGAAGAGTCCATGTCATAAAAGAAGTCAAACGCAGTCTTGAATAACGCGAACTCTGCTGCCAGACTGTCTAATGTCATCTTGTTTTCTGGTACTGCTGCTTCTAAATCTTTTTCCTCATTCTCTGGCATTGGTTTGAGAACACTCATCTCCATCAAGTCATCTTCTGTTAATTCCTCTGGTGTGGTATCTATTAGCTGTTGAATTTCTCCAAGATTCTTATCTTGAAATCCTTCATTCCTCACCCATTTTTGTCACATCCACAATCTCTTTCATGATCTCCTTGATCGTCTCACAGCATCTGCACACAGTTTTCTCTAACAGGAATTTATTGTTTTGGGCTTTATGGTCTTCACAATTTTTTCTGTAACAATGATAGCATCTTCAATGGTGTAATCCTTCCAGACTTTCGTGATGTTCTATCGGGGTTCTCTTCCATGGCACTGATAATCCTTTCTGCAGAGTAGTGTGTGTAATGAGCTGTAAAGGTACTTATGACTCTCTGATCTAGAAGCTAGATTAGAGATGTTGTGTTTGGGGCAAGGAGACCATTTTAATGCCTCTGGTGTTGAATTCATGGGGTTCTGGGTGGACAGCGCCATTGTTCAACACCAAAAGAACTTTAAAAGGCAGTCACTTTTTGGCAAGGTACTTATTGACTTCAGAGACAAAGCATCAATGGCACCAATCCAGAAAAAGTGTCCTCATCCAGGTCTTTTGTTGTATAAGCAAAAAACTGGCAGCTGTTATTTATCTTTTCCCTTTGAAGCTTGTGGGCTAGCAGCTTTATAGATAAGGGCAGTCCTTATCACAAACCTGACTTCATTTGCACAAAACAGTAAGAAATAGCCTATCCCTTCCTGTCTTAAATCCTGGTGCTCACTTGTCTTCCTTACTAATAAATGTTCTTTATGGCTTTTTTTTTCCCAGAGTAGGGCACTTTTGTCTGCATTAAAACCTTTCAGGTAGATATTCTTTCTCCTCCATTATTTTCTAAATGGCATCCAGGAACTCATTTGCTGCCTCTTTGTCAGCAGAAGCTGCTTCTCCTATTATCACAACTTTTCTGTAAGCCAAACCTCTAAAATTATCAAACCATCCTTTGCTGGCATTAAGTTCTCCAGCTTTAGATCCTTCACTTTCCTTTTGCCTTAAATTATCATTTGATATCTTAGCTTTTTCTCAGATAATATTAGAGTCTATAGGCATGCCTTTCTCATAGTAAGCCTGCACCTACATAAAATCTGCATTTTCAATACTGGATAAAAAGGTACTTGCAAAAAGTATAAGGCTTTTGTAAATGCTGTTGTAGCTAGAGTGAGGACTTGACAACTTTTTTTTTTTTTTTTTTTTTTTTTTAAACAATCGTGGGCAACCACAACTGCAGACCTCAATCTACTATACACATCAAGGAATTAAACTTTTTATTGTAAATGTCATCACTTCTCTCTGCTTCTTGGGAGTACTTCCAGCATCACCAGTGAACTTAGTTTGGGTCCCATGGTGTTATTCAAGGTATACAGCATGTATTAAAAACAATAAAAACATGCAAAAACTGTAAGAGATCACCTTTTACTGTGATACTCAATTTACTGGAGAGAGGAACTACTCAAACATAGATGACTAGCATCACTTGAGCTCATCACAGTAGCAACTGGAGGTGGCTATGAAATTATTACAGGGGTATAATATGTACCAAAGTTTTTTGCAGGTATGATCTAATACTGCATGAATGGGGCCATGTACAGTCTGTAAGTTTTGATAAATTTTAACTTTTTTGACAAGCAATTATGATATAGTTTATTGTTTTCTAGTATATGCTAGCTATTTCAAGATAACATGGCTTTAAATCAAATGATGAACGTTTAAAAAGTTTGAACTCCTAAGGACATATATTGTTTTGAAGAATTTCAGAAATTAAAACAAAAATCTTCCTTTGTCTTCTAAATAAATATAAAATGCATTCTTCTAAATAAACATAAAATTCAGTTGTTCAGGGTACTATTTTGAGACACTTCAGACCTAACTTTTTAAAAAAATTACAAAAAAGCCTTTTTCTCTTTCTAGGTAGAGCAATGGTAGATATAATACTATTGCCTTCTGACAAAGCTCTTCCTAAATTGAAAGACTGTTTACCTACTGTAGGAGCATTAAAACATTTGAGAGAACGGTATTCAGCAAAGATCATTATAGCAGGAAATCATTGTAAAATGTAAGCTTCTTTGCTCATATTTGATTATTGTCTGTGTTGTCTATTTTCATAGTTAACACACTATTGTGTTTTCAGACTCAGCATTCGAAAATTATTTTAATGTGACAAGATAAAATTTTATGTTATATCATGATTGCAAATTTGTCTATTGATAAGAATTTAGATGTTTTGTATTTTATATTTACGTTTCTGAGATATTTAAGTTTTTAGTAAATATTGATGCTTTAATTTTTTTTATTAAGTTCTAGGGTACATGTGCACAACATGCAGGTTTGTTACATAGGTATACCTGTGCCATATTGGTTTGCTGCACCCATCAACTTGTCATTTACATTAGGTAGTTCTCCTAATGCTATCCTTCCCCCCAGCCCACCACCCTCGACAGGCCCCAGTGAGTGATGTCCCCCTCCCTGTGTGCGGGCTCTTTTTTGGTTCCATATAAAGATTAGTTTTTTCCAATTCTGTGAAGAAAGTCAGTGGTAGCTTGATGGGGATGGCATTGAATCTATAAATTACTTTGGGCACTATGGCCACTTTCACGATATTGATTCTTCCTATCCATGAGCATAGACCGTTTTTCCATTTGTTTGTGTCCTCTCTTATTTCCTTGAGCAGTAGTTTGTAGTTCTCCTTGAAGAAGTACTTCACATCCCTTGTAAGTTGGATTCCTAGGCATTTTATTCTCTCTGTAGCAATTGTGAATGGGAGTTCACTCATGATTTACCTCTCTGTCTATTATTGGTATATAGGAATGCTTGTGATTTTTGCACATTGATTTTGTATCCTGAGACTTTGCTGAAGTTGCTTATCAGCTGAAGGAGATTTTGGGCTGAGATGATGGGGTTTTCTAAATATACAATCATGTCATCTGCAAACAGAAACAATTTGACTTCCTCTTTTCCTAACTGAATACTCTTTATTTCTTTCTTTTGCCTAACTGCCCTGGCCAGAACTTCCAATTCAACTATGTTGAATAGGAGTGGTGAGAGACGGCATCTTTGTCTTGTGCTGGTTTTCAAAGGGAATGCTTCCAGTTTTTGCCCATTCAGTATGATATTGGCTGTGGCTTTGTCATAAATAGCTCTTATTATTTTGAGATACATTCCATCATTACCTAGTTTATTGAGAGTTTTTAGTATGAAAGGCTGTTGAATTTTTTCAAAGGCCTTTTCTGCATCTATTGAGATAATCATGTCGTTTTTGTCATTGGTTCTGTTTATGTGATGGATTACATTTATTGATTTGTGTATGTTGAACCAGCCTTGCATCCCAGGGATGAAGCCAAATTGATGGTGGTGGATAAGCTTTTTGATGTGCTGCTGGATTCGGTTTGCCAGTATTTTATTGAGGATTTTCTCATCGATGTTCATCAGGGATATTGGCCTAAAATTCCCTTTTTTTGTTGTGTCTCTACCAGGCTTTGGTATCAGGATGATGCTAGCCTCATAAAATGAGTTATGGAGGGCTCCCTCTTTTTCTATTGGTTGAAACAGTTTCAGAAGGAATGGTACCAGCTCCTTTTTGGTGTTATTTAAGGTGTATAGTATGTATTAAAAACAATAAAAAACAAAAATATGCAAAAACTGTAAGAGATCACTTGTTACTGTAATAATTTACTGGAGAGAGGAACTGGTCAAATACAGATGACTAGCATCACTTGAGCTCACCACAGTAGCAACAGGAGGTGGCTATGAAATTATTACAGTGGTACACTATGTACCATAGCTAGTTTTTTGGAGTTATGATTTAATACTGCATGAACGGGGCCATGTACAGTCCATGTGCAAGCTTTGATAAATTTTAACTTTTTAAATATATTTTATGGTAGTAAATGATAAAGTAGACTAGTACCTACATATATTTTATGCATTCATGGCATATATATTTCTAGGCTATGTGGAAAGTTTTTTCAAACTTTCACAAATCTCCAAAAACGTTTCCAATACATTTACTGAAAAAAAAAATCTGTGTATAAATGGACCCACAAGTCCAAACCCATGTTGTTCAAGGTCAAAGGTATATCTTTAGCCTCCAAATAAATGTGTTCTAGAAAACCTGGTTACTGGGCATGATTGTTTCCACAGACAAAATACTGACATTCTAAGCCCTTTCCTTATTAACCATTTACTAAATGTCAGTGGTGGTAGCTCCCCAATCATTCATTTATTCAACAAACATTCCTGCCTACCCTACACTAGGCCCTGTCCTGGGTGCAAATAAATATCTGAAGGACTATATGTACAGACGGACTCAATTCAATCTTTCCCATAATCAGTTTGAGTTACTGTGTAACATCCCTTAAGTCATTAAACTGAAAGTCATTGAAACACAGACTGAAAAATGTAAGGATGAAGTACTTTCATATACAAAGGGATTTTTGCCATACTTTCAAATAGCTGTATAAAAGCAATGAGCTAAAGAAGCCTAGTTGGTCCAAAGAATTTCAAAACTTAAGTGAAAGAGTCCAATGGAACATGTTTATATCTCAGTGGAAAAAAAATGTTTTAAGTTCTATTTTGAGGGGCAGTTTTAAAACATTTAAATATTACATTAAAATTTAAAAAAACATTTAGGCCGGGCGCGGTGGCTCAAGCCTGTAATCCCAGCACTTTGGGAGGCCGAGACGGGCGGATCACGAGGTCAGGAGATCGAGACCATCCTGGCGAACACGGTGAAACCCCGTCTCTACTAAAAAATACAAAAAAAAAACTAGCCGGGCGAGGCGGCGGGCGCCTGTGGTCCCAGCTACTCGGGAGGCTGAGGCAGGAGAATGGCGTAAACCCGGGGGGCGGAGCTTGCAGTGAGCTGAGATCCGGCCACTGCACTCCAGCCTGGGCTACAGAGCCAGACTCCGTCTCAAAAAAAAAAAAAAAAAAAAAAAAAAAAACATTTAAAATATATCTACACTACATTTACTTGAAAAAGAAATCCTTAATATTGACAACTATATCTACGAAGAAAGACGAGATATAACACAATTTTTAAAAAGTTAGTTAAAACCATTTGACCTTTTGGGTAGATGCATTATTCTTCTTTTATAAACAATATATGGTAAGTAGGAGTAGTGATAATTATGAAACAAATCTGATAAGTGAAATAACATACAAGTTTGCATTTTACAACATGAAAATTGTATTTCTTATAGTTAATAGACTAAAAAGGTTCTCATAAATGGCATCAATATCTTACAGTAGACTAATTTAGAATAGATCCACCAGTACAAACTAAAACATTGTCACAAGAGGAATTTGTTAGTATCTAGTAAAATTACAGAGGAATTTTGACCTAGGAATCTCACTTCTTAGAATCTGTCTCAAAGATGCATGAGCAAAAATACCAAAGAACATACATTAACTGCCCTTCTATTGGTAACTGTAACGGAACAGAAACAACCCAAATGCTGACCAATGGGGAATGGTTGAATAAATCACAATGCA
The DNA here is from genome assembly GCF_003255815.1 of Theropithecus gelada. Lineage (NCBI taxonomy): Eukaryota > Metazoa > Chordata > Mammalia > Primates > Cercopithecidae > Theropithecus > Theropithecus gelada. The sequence goes on from NC_037681.1 coordinate 84,591,273, forward strand.
TTTATTTTAAATAGATATTACTTTTAAAAGAATTGATAAATACCTATATATACTGCTACAGAGCAGTTTTTTTTTTCATTATTTCCCCTCCAGAAGCCTTTTCTAATCTCACACACACACAACCCCATGAAATTTTTATTTTTTTATTTTTTTTTTTTCCTCGACAGAGTCTCCCTCTGTCGCCTAGGCTGGAGTATAGTGGCGCAATCTCAGCTCACTGCAACCTCCACCTCCCAGGTTCAAGCAATTCTTGTGCCTCACCCTCCCAAGTAGCTAGGAATAAAGGTATGTGCCATCACACCTAGCTAATTTTTGTATTTTTAGTAAAAGACAGGGTTTTACGACGTTGGCCAGGCTGGTTTCAAGCTCCTGACCTCAAGTGGTCCACCCTCCTTGGCCTCCCAAAGTACTGGAATTAGAGGCATGAGCCACCGTACCCAGTCACCCCTATGAAATTTTAATGCCACAAATATATTACATATCTGTTTATGTACTATGGCCCTTTGAAGGGTCACAAACCATTGTTATATTCAAGATTTTTTTTCACCTTTCAAGAGCCAATGTTTGCCCTCTTGAGGTAGTATCTCCCATTGAGAATGCATGCTGTAGAGCATGTACAATATCCAGAGTATATTGTAAAGTAAATACAGCAAGGTGGAGAACAGTATCTACAGTGGGCTAACGCTTATCTGAGAGACAGACAGATAGATGGATGGATGGACAGATATAAACTAAAACTTTTAAATGGCGACTTATCGTAGGGGTTGTGGGGGAGAAAAAATGGGGTTATACTGATACTTCCAATTTAAATTCAAGACTATATGGTTTTACTTCTTCAATCTTACATATGTATTTCCTTTTAATCAGGCTGAAAATTGTGATTACTAATGACACTAACACAATTATCATTTGTTTTATCCCACAACATACACAGATTGTCTCAGAACAATATTATTAATACAAACAATATAGGAGGTTTTCCTCTTTTCCTTAAGATATATCCCATATAAGATGAACAGTTAAATTACTGTTTTAAAGTCACTTAAAAAAGAAAATTATTTCCCAGTTCTGTCCACTACGAAAGCCTAGAAATAATGGCCAATACAGTAGCAAGAACACGCCTACTACCCAGATGGATTTCTAAATACTATTTCCTACTAAAAGAAAGTAGGGCTCCTTAGACAAATGGCAGATTACAGGTCTGGGGTAGCAAATGTATAATATAAACATCCTGTCATAACACAAAGTAAGAAAACTGTCAATAACTACTTAGGAAATCATGTCAAAAGACTCAAGAATGAACTTGAGGAGGTTCCTACAAATGATAATTCAATTTGAACATTGATAAAAATTAAAAAGTAAAGAAGTTAAAACACTTTGAAAGCATATAAATCCATGTATTTATAATATCTTTAAAAATTCATCAGTTATCTTTGGAGGATGCTAGATTTCCAATTCATTATTTTGAAAACAACTAAATAAAGGAAACGAATCTAGCATTTATCCTGTCTAATCTTGTAAGAACTGTCCTTCAAAGGGTGACCAAATAATTGTTATGGGGAAACATCAACTCATAGAAATGTTCCAGTGAATAAGTAAAGAAAGTGGGACAGAATTAAAGTATCATAATTTGTAGCCCATAATTAATGATAAATCTAGATGATTGTTAAATGGCTGCTAATCATCAAAAGAGAGATTTTTATGCTTCTTGACTGAAATACACACCACTGTCTATTAGGTGCTCTTGTCAAAAAGTAAAATTTAAAGATAATCAAGCTTTTAAATCTAACTATCAATTACAGAGAATATAGGTGAAAAAATAACATGCTAAACATGGAAACACAGTTTACAAAATCCAAACTATGAGAAGCACTATAAGACAATCCAGTTTCTTCGATTAATATTTTGAAAGAAAATTAGAATGGATAACTATGGATCAAAAACCACTTGAGACATATCAACCAACTGCAATATATAGATATTATTTGGACCCTGATTACAATAAACACACTGTAAGAAAGAATTTTGAGACAAACAGGAAAATCTGAACACTGACTAGCTATATTTGAAAATATAAATGAAGGCCGGGCATGGTGGCTCAAGCCTGTAATCCTAGCACTTTGGGAGGCTGAGACGGGTGGATCACGAGGTCAGGAGATCAAGACTATCCTGGCTAACACGGTGAAACCCCGTCTCTACTAAAAAAATACAAAAAACTAGCCGGGCGTGGCGGTGGGCGCCTGTATCCCCAGCTACTTGGGAGGCTGAGGCAGGAGAATGGCGTAAACCCGGGAGGCGGAGCTTGCAGTGAGCTGAGATCTGGCCACTGCACTCCAGCTTGGGCGACAGAGCGAGACTCCGTCTCAAAAAAAAAGAAAAGAAAAGAAAATATAAATGACATTATAGTTATATTTTTTAAAAATACTTATCTTTCAGAGATACCTAATGAAATATTTATGAATGAAACAAAATGTTTGGGGTTTGTTTCAAAATAATACAGGATATAGATAACACAAACTCGGCTTTGCATTGACAACTTAAAGATGATAAACAATTTATCTAGCTTCCTATAATTCTTTTCATATAATTTCCTTTAGTTTTGTGTATGTTTGAGTCTTTATAAGTTTTTTTTAAAAAAAAAAAACAAACAGTGACAGTGTAGGATACAAATTTAGACCTAATATTGCTTGGCTCTCAATTATTTTTATGAAGACCATTGATTCTTTTTTAATGCAGACTAGAGGTTAGCACTCAGGTATGTGTTACCTTCAAGTATAAATACTCTTCAACAAATCACCATAAAGAATTATGGTGGGAGGTCCATATGACTATACCTACTGATATTTGGGCATCAAAATAATAAAACTTCCTGTCATTTCGGCATAACTTAAATGCAGTGTTCTATTTGACCTTAGATATTAAATAACTTGAGTAGCTTCATTTTTATGCATCCTTAAAGTAATTTTAAAGTTTAATTATGTAATACAGATTATATAATTAATTTAATAAAGAACCTCAATACTAACACCAAATAGTATTTATTTTATAATCACAGGTATTTTATATATGCAAGAATTTGTCTAAACAAATCCTTAAATGCAACTTTCAGAACTGTAATATTTTTCACCTATTCATCCTCAATCTAATTGTTCTTTTATATTCTCGGCTACTTTGACAATAGATGTAATAATAATGACGTACGCATTATTATCAATCTTAACAAAAATATTTAAGATAAATCTGCTAACACCTTGTTTTAAAAGTATGTATCCTAATAATCACATACAGTAATTTAGAGTGGTGACAGAATCTACCGAAATGACAACTAAAATATCACTTTCTGAAAAATATATCCAGCTAAGTAAACTGAAACAATCCCAATACTTTCTACTTAGATATGCCTCAATTTGCACGTTAATTCAGACCTTCTACTAAGTTGTATGTTCAATAGAGTGACCTCTGTGCTGTTCTTATCAGAAAATCTTGTATATCAATAAACTGTAGCAATTCTAGTTTCATCAAATAGCAAGAAGTCTGATTTCTTCATCACAAAACATATAATGTGGATGTTTTCTTACCACAATATTTTAAAATCTAAATTATAGGAGATTTAAGGTCAAATAATATGTTAAATACCTTTTGATAGATCTAATAATAAAGATCCCTTATATGGAATCTCAAGGTGACCACTAATCAATGAAATCATAATAAACTGAGTGTTTTGCATCTTTTCTTTCAAAAAAAAAAAAAAAAAAAGGCTTACAAGTAGAAAACAAGCTAGCTGCAGTAATTTTTATGCCAAAATCCATTAATATGGTAGTTCCTGGCTGCTGAGCAAACCTATAGCTCAATTGCCCACAGTTTGTACAATTAAATTAGTACTGATGTTCAGAGTGATCTATTTGAGGTCCTATAAGATCCTCAAACAAATCTATTAAAAAACATAGCTCTCAAGTCCAGAGAGACCCAAGTTGAATCTCTACTGTACTGTTACTTAACTTGCTATATGACCTCAGTTTTCCTATCTGTAAAGTGTGGGTAACATTCCCTATCTCACAGTTTTTTGGGGAGTGGGCGATGTCCATATACTTAGCACAGTATCTGGTACAGAATACTTAAGTATTCAATATATGTCCTCTGTTGTAGAATGGTGGTGGTAGCAATCATGGTATGAAGTAATAGGAAAATAATGTTAACAACAATGATGAAAACTAAGAGTTTCTACACAAAGCTTTACAATAAGAAAGAGCAAATAACAACACTACAGTACTAAGTTTCAAGGTAACTAAAGATTTTCTGTATCAAAATCTGCAAGATATCAACATTCAAATGCATTCTTGTGGGTTCATAATGAGACTTCCGTACTACATGTGCTTAAGCATTTGAATGCCATTAGCCTCAGCAATACTTTTAGTTAAATTACTATATAAATGATATATATTGTTTCAATGATTATCATTTTTATTGGTAATAGATAGCAAAATTTCATTGCATATGTAATGGCTAAAAATATTTATATCCCGACCAGGCACAGTAGCTCACGCCTGTAACCCCAGCACTTTGGGAGGCCAAGGTGGGCAGATCATGAGGTCAGGAGATGGAGACCATCCTGGCTAACACGGTGAAACCCTGTCTCTACTAAAAATATAATAAATTAGCTGGGTGTGGTGGCAGGCGCCTGTAGTCCCAGCTACTTGGGAGGCTGAGGCAGGAGACTGGCGTGAACCCAGGAGGTGGAGCTTGCAAGTGAGCCGAGATCACGCCACTGCACTCCAGCCGGGGCAACAGAGCGAGACTCTGTCTCAAAAAAAAAAAAAAAATTATGTCCTAATAATTAAAATCACCTAATTCTGCAACAATTCAGGCAGTAAAATCATTCAAAATTTTTTAAATTTATAAATTGAACAAATGTACAAAAGAATTATAATTATGAATTATGTAGTGAGTCAATATTACCCTTCAAGTTCTGAAGAGGGGAAATCAAAGTTTGGAACTTACACAGATACATCATACCCCCAAATCCATTAGTAGAAACCTCTTTGAATAGAGACAGGAAGATGTGTTAGTTGAAAATTTTGTTTTAGAAAGAACAAATTTATATAGGAAGATGCTACCACTTTAATTACAAATCATGAAAAAGTTGAGAACCCAACAGTAGTTATAAACCAGGCTTCTCAATTACGGTGCACATTAGTATTTCCCAGAGAGCTTTCAAAAAAATACAGATGCTCAAGCCTTAACCTCTAGAAAGTCTGACTTAATTGGCTGGGTGGGGTGTGGCACACTTTTTTAAAAGCTCTTCTGGAGATGTTATTATGCAGCCAGGATTAAGAACTACAGTCATATAGACTATAAATGGGGAATTAGGGACAATGATTATAGATGGGAAAAAAAAAAAGAGTGGAATAAAGTGTCAAGATACATTTGGTAATATACTGAATAATTCATAGATTTTACAAATATGTATTAAGATGTGTACAACATAGCTCTTATCCAAGACATTTAAATTCAAAGCCCAATAGAAAGATCTAAAATAAAAACACAAACCATAACAAAACATGGTAGGAGACTGTAAAATTTCATTAGAGAATATAAACAAGGTGCTCTGGGAGCTCAGAAGTCACCAAAAATGTTTACATAAAAAATAATTTCAAAGTCAAAAAATACAGAAGGAATGAGAAAAAAGAATACATACATAAGCATTATTTGCTACTAATGACTAGAAAAAATGTGATGTTAGGTTAATAGTACACAGAAAAATGGTAGACAAATAAAACTATTAAAATTCCTTTTTGAAAATAGAGATTTGCATTTGTGGTAGTTTAACTACTGGAAAATTTTGGTATGAAAATTTTCTTTAAAAGCAATAGAACCAGTCTGGGCAACATAGAAAGACCTTATCTCTACAAAAAAATAAAAAAAATTAGCCTGGCATGGTGGCACAGACCTATAGTCCTAGCTACCCAGGAGGCTGGGGCAGGAAGATCATTTGAGCCCAGGAGTTCAAGGCTATAGTTGAGCTATGATCGCACCATTGCACTCCAGCCTGGGTGACAGGGCAAGACTGCATATATATGTATTAAATAGAGCATTTTTAAAAAGCAATAGAAAGAACATTATAGCCAAAAGCAAAACCTGGACTAAGATCCATAAAATGGAAAGACTATTAACAAATAAATTCAAAAGAATCCTTTGCTTGTCCTACTGAAAGATTTCTTATTTCAAGTAAGACCCTATGCTTAGTATATGGCCCACAAAATGACTAAAATGTGGCCTCTGATATAAAAAAGACAAAAGCGTGTGAAATTCAAGTAGAATATTTCTTCTTTCCTAATGGGAGAGTATAATTATCTCTTATGCTTATGTTACCGTAAGAGACCTCCAATACATATTTTCCTGGATAAAAATCAATCTATAAAGCATCCAAAACTAATTCTTATGCTTCTAAATAAAGTTAAATGGCCTTAAATATATCTGTGAAGCTATACAAGAAAGTAACTAATGTTGATATTTAACAACCTTTAGCAAAAGGAAAGATAAAGTCAAGAAAGTAAATCATCATACAGGATTTGACAGATTTAAAACAAAACACAAACAAAAGAATGGGGTTACAATAACAAGTCTTAAACTACTTCAAGTATGATTCAGTATTCTTCCTTGATTATAAAAACATTTTCTTTTAGACTACTTTTGTTTTTGAAAATAATTTGCTATATGTTTATCAGAAGTTAGAGACTCAAGTTCTGATACCAAACTTTTAAACAGTTATAAACATATTGGAACTGACATTTGATAGGAAACTTTACAGAAATGTTTTACATGAAAAAATAATACTCTTTACACATGTGGTTCTAAAAAAAAAATAGAAAGATACTGAGCAAAATGTAGAAAATCAGAACATCTGAAAGTCTTTTTAAAAATCATAGACATTTTTGGCCAAGCATGGCGGCTAAGGCCTGTAATCACAGCACTCTGCGGGGCCAAGGAAGGCAGATGGTTTGAGCTCAGGAGTTTGAGACCAGACTGGGTAACATGGCAAGACCCCGTCTACTAAAAATAAAAATCAGGCCAGGCGTGGTAGCTCACACTTGTAATCCCAGCACTTTGGGAGGCCGAGATGGGCAGATCACCTAGGTCAGGAGTTTGAGACCAGGCTGGCTAATATGATGAAACCCTCTCTCTACTAAAAATACAAAAATTAGCTGGGCACGGTGGCGGGCGCCTGTAATCCCAGCTACCCGGGAGCTGAGGCAGGAGAATCGCCTGAACCCGGGAGGTGGAGGTTGCAGTGAACCAAGATCGTGCCACTGTACTCAAGCCTGGGCAACAGAGCTAGACTCCATCTCAAAAACATAAATAAATAAATAAATAAATAAAAATTAGCTAGGCAGGGTGGTATGTGTTTTTTAATCCCATCTACTCAGGAGGCTGAGGTGAGAGAATGGCTAGAGCCAGTGGTAGGCGGGGGGACTGAAGGTGGGAGCAGAGGTTGCAATAAGCTGAGAGCACACCACTGCACTCTAGCCTGGGCAACAGAGCGAGACCCTGTCTCGAAATAAATAAATAAATAAATAAATAAATAAATAAATAAATAAATAAAAGACATTTTTAAATGAAGAATATTTTATACTTTGAGTTAAGTTACCAAAAAAAGTAAGGTTGAAAACAAAGGTAAGCTCTTCCTTGAGCTCATAATAAATACAAGATTATAAAATTTATATTCTGTAGCCCAATAAATCATAAACTACTGAGAATAAATAAATATCCAACCCACTTCTTAAAATCACTTTTCATGAGTATTGACCATAAACTCTGAGTCAAGGAAAACAAAAGTAAACTGCATGAACTTTGAGGTAAAAATTAGAATAGTTTGAGAATTTGTGTTTGCCAAGGCAGCATTCAATCTTTGATTCTACTTCTCAGCCCTGTACTATCTACAGGATATTGGCTCCCAATATTCATCAACACTCATGATGTTATACAGTAAGTGATAAGTTAAAAATACAGCTTCTGTCATTATAGAAATTCATTTTTTAAGGCAACGACAACACTGACATTTATTGAAAAAATATATACCACATACAAATTCAAAAAAGATAAATCCTTATAATTTCAGAGGTGAAAGAAAAATTAAAAATCATGTAGTTTTCCTGGGTTCCATGCTGGGGAATTCAAAGTAGACTTCAAAAAAGCATGAATCACCCAAAATTGATTGCAAAAATTTTATGTACAGGTATATTTTTGTGGAAAGATGGTCCAACAGTAGCTTTCAATGGATTCTCAAAGAGGTTTGTGACTCAGAACGTTTTCTATAACCATCCATGTCTGGATTAGGTTCCACCCCTAAGGTCAGAGCTCCACAGCAATCTTTCCATTCATCACACTGTATTACACTATATAACTATGCAGTAATTTGTGTTTCCTTCCCCATGCCAAATAAATTGTAGAGACTTTTAGATCAATGAACATCTCTACTTTATTCCTGACTATATTCCCAGTATTCATTCTGTCTGGTACTTGACATGTAATAGGTGCTCAACAGCCATACCTTAACTGAATGAATCAATCAATTGTTCATCTAATTAAATTTTGTTCAAGCTTTAAAAATGCATCCTAAACATTCCAATTACATATCTTCAGTCAATAAGAATTTATAATTCAATTAAAATAAAATTTTTTGAGGCCAACTTTTCCATAATGGATTACGTTACAAAGCACATCTTCCATAAAACTTTATAGTCACTTACTAGTATGTGGTTTGGATGGTTTTCCCAGCAGATAGGAACTTCTACAAGGATACTGCAAGCCTGCTTAATGGAATGAAATTTTGATGGCTTGCAATTAGTCTATAAAATAAACACTTTGGAATGATTTCATATAAAATATCTAAAACCTAAGGTATTTTCAAAATAATAGGAGAAATTGGGTATTTTCTATCACTATGTTACATATTTTTTCTTTTGCAATTTGATAAACAGACTGTGAATCAGAAATGAATTTTAATAATTATTCCATTTTAAATCTACTAAAGGCTTTTAACACAAACTTAATTTTAAATATACTGGTATTCTCTCCACCTTGACCTACCATTGTGACACAAAGCTATTTCAACATTTTCAAAATGTTATTTTTAATGTGACTGGCCTTGCATTTATCTCATCTCCTAGAAATTTTAATTTTGCTTCTCCATCCAAATGTCTCTGTAAATATTATTCTTTATGATTTTTGTTTTGCTAATACTATAATATCAGATAACATCATTAAACAAATGATCAATCTGGAAGAAAAAATATCCATTTAACTTTAAATACATTCACATTTTTAACATTACACGCTAAATTTTATCCTTTAAAAATTTATAACATTATTTCTAGTGGCTTACTTAATGGACATACCGGAAACTGTGAATGCCCTGAAGTTCCTGCTGTAGAACCTCTTGTGTTGTTGCTATTAAGTCCAATGCTCCAACAAATTCAGAAGTAGATAGTAACACCTGTACTGTAGGCTGAGTCTGGTGTACAGTGGCCATTAACTTCAGCTTATTGTATACTTTAACACAATTATTTCTGGTAAGTGCCAGTCTTAAAATGTGGAGTGATCCTTCACACATTACTTTATCAATCTGTGCAATTTTATCTCGAAGCATTTTTACAGCCTGGGAAGTTTTCTTGAGGTAGTCCTGCAACTCGTGTTGAGAGGTCATTGCATGAAAAAATGCTTCTGAACGTAGAGAGATCTGGTGAGCAATGTTTACTTCCACAATATCCAGATAATGGCTCAGCTTAAAAGGGAAGGAAAAAAAATATGAAGTATTATGAGCATACCTTCCTTGATTATCCAAATACTTTATGACAATGATAAAAGATTTCTACATATACTTTAAATTCTATTATGTGAATTGTTTGATTGTGAGATTCTTGAAATTGGGCACAACAAAATGGAAGGAAGATAAAGAGTACAGCCCAAAGATATAAATGTAAGACAAAAGAGTACAAGGTGATTTACTTTCCTCCTGTTCCTAATATTACCACCTTCCAAACACCAACTGCCATCTAAAAGAGTACCCCACAGACATCTCAAATTACAATTCCAGTTTCATATATTCTAAGATCTGAGAGAAAGAGAATGATCTCCTTAGCCCCCAACATCATCACACATCATTTATCTGACTAAATAGATGATTATACCTTCCATTTATTGACCTCCTCCTATGGATTAGGCACAGGTATTTTATACACATCTAATTTTTCTAATTTTAACAATCTTGAAATATAGATATTATTATTATCATTTTACAGATGAGGAAACACAGAGTCATGTAGTTACTAAGTAGCAAAATTAAAATGTTGGTATATCTCTGACTGAAAAACTGAAGCTGTTTCTATTATACCATTCTGCCTCAAAGTGCTGAATAATCCAAGATAGGCTGATGGTTCAGTCACAAATTATAGATAAGGTACTATAATTCATTTGGACTTTTTCAGGTTGCTTATTTTACATTTAAAAAGTGATTCTTTTATCAATTTGTAAAACTCAGTTTATTTCCAATGTATTTTCCCCTTAAAAGTTCGACAAACGCCTTAAACAATTAGCTCATATATATTTTATTAGTAGTACTACCAAGATTAATTCTTATATATTTCAAATGCTTTTTAAATTTCAAATATAGACTTCTAAAACTTGTTTTGCTTTTTCTTCCTTTCTAACTGCATATGCCTTTTTTGGCTATACTATCTTTCCATTTTTCACCCATTTTTTTACTTTGAGATTTTTTTAACCCACAGTTCAGACTTCAGGCATTATCTCTGAATGTCTCGGGATAATTCATAGTTTCAAAGGGTTAATGAACTTTCAACATTTAAGTCTCATAAGATTAGAAGAGACTATTTGGTCATCAAATCTGTTCCCTTAAGGAAACACAGAGTATCATTCATATTTTCAATAATGCTCCTTCAATAATCTTACAATATCTAAATAGGTTACAAACAAATTTTTCCATAGTTTAAATCTTGAGTTTATGCCCTTTTGCTCTTTCATCTTCAATATGGTTGTTCATTATTCACTAAAAAAGCAAAATCGGCACAAATGTACTAGGGTAAATTGCAAGGTAACATGAACGCAATTCCCAGAATAGTCAATGGAGAATAGATAACTTTAGGACAGTGCTACCCAGAATGTGATTTATATGCTGCTGCCAATCTGTGGACTGTTTAACATGGCCATAATAAAATAAAGAATTTTGCTAGAAAGTAAATCAACCACATCATTAAGCACACTTTTTTAATGAGGTAAGCAGTGCAGTGATTTGCATTTCAGTGCAAACTCCTTATTTTACTGCAGACCAGTACTTTGCAGAGCACAATAGAATACAAATTTCGTTAATTCTAGTTATAGCATCCTTGCTCTTTAAAGCGAACACGATAAACCAGCTGTTGTCCTCATAAAAGGAGTTTAAAAGTGCTCTCTTGGAATCCTGTCTTCTATGCCTATTCTAAGAACAGAGCAGGATGAAAAGGAGTCAGAATGTAAATATAGCAAATCTGATTCTGCAATTTACAAATAAAAAATTTTCCATTACTTTAGTCACTTTAAACATTCAGCATAAGAAAAACATTTGGGTCTCAAAGATTTTTTGAATTTTCAATAATCCATTGATTTACTCTTTTCAAGGCATAACATTTTTATAGTTTATTTCCTATTAAAATGCTATAAAGGAAATAATTTTAAAATTATCTGTATTAAAAGTATCTGTATAGATTGATAAGACTACTGGCTTTTGCTGTTTTTCTCTTTTTAAGGTATTATTCTATCAGGGCATATACTTAGAATATGAAAGCCTGTGTCTTGAGAAAGCCTGTTTCTCGAGCAAGCCTGTGTCTCTAAACCCATGGTTTTTGTCAGATTTATGAATTTGTTCTTATGCATGGAAAAACCTTTTTATAGGTGAAAATGTTGCCAAAGGAAAAAGCTCATTTTCATTTTCAATTGTGAGAAAAGGAATACTCATGATTCCTTCCCCACATTTCTTCTTCTCTCCTCCCCAAGCTAGTCTTTTCTCCAGTTTCTGACGAGGACTGAACCAAATTTATTGATGTCTTCCTGAGACAAGCTTTCAGATTGCCAAGGGATACCACTAAAGTAAAACAAAATCACTACTTCTCATTTTAAGAACTACCATCAGTTTTAGAAGAACTCTAAACTGAATGCTAAGAAAGAACAGAGATGAAATGTCTTTAGAAGATTCTTGATAAGTAAATTATATTTAAAGGTCTAAATATTAAATGACTTTCAAGGTGTTGACTTCTGGACTATATAGAACATTGTAAAATGTAAAGAACTGCTGACTAGTAACATGTAAAAGACTAGGCTTTGCAAAGCTACAAAAACAAGAAGAATATTGTATTTCTTTAACTAAGATATTTTTGTTTCAAAATAATCATCCCTATGTGAAAATGAAGAAAAACAGTACCTCGGAAAACATTGGTTTTCTGTGCTTTAAATCATTCTTATAAAATTAAACCATATGGGGCTGGGCACGGTGGCTCACACCTGCAATCTCAGCACTTTGGGAGGCCAAGGTGGGCAGATCATGAGGTCAGGATTTCAAGACTAGCCTGGCCAACATGGTGAAGCCCCATCTCTACTAAAATACAAAAAATCAGCCAAGCATGGTGGTGCACACCTGTAGTCGCAGCTACTAGGGAGGCCGAGGAAGGAAAATCACTTGAACCCAAGAGGTGGAGGTTGCGGTGAGTGGAGATTGCGCCACTGCACTCCAGCCTGGGCAATAGAGAGAGACTCCGTCTCAAAAAATAAATAAATAAAAATAAATAAAATTAGCCAATATGTAAATAAAATATCTGGGATAAATGCAAAGCAATTTATTGTGTTAGCTAATATATCCTTTCAATTAAAATTCCATCAACTGCTCTTTCAGGTAAGAAGTACTCAAATAGTAAGTTTTGCCTTATTCATCTGCACAACTTGTGTTCCACTGAGCCGAAATGCTGTTAGTTTATTAGTTAAGATTGGGAGGCTTATAGTTGTCAGTAACAACAAAAATGAATTTAAAAGTACAGCTTACTAAATAACTAAATCTGAACCCATGCAAACAGTACCGCTTAACTAGAATAGTTTCCTACATGGATAAAGTCAAAAAGAAATTACCTTTTCTTGAAGCAACTTTGAGGAAGCTGCATCACGATTTCCTTTTCCACCAGCAGTATTAAAATGAGACCATGGTAAAACTGAATTAAAAGTTAAGGAATCATCCAAGGCAAAATCTGGTTTCATAAAAATCTATTAAAAAAATGCATTTCCCTCAATTAGATAAGTATTTTCCTTATACCCATTATCTCTTCTAACATCATGATCATTAAACAAAATTAATGTGGATCTTGAGTATGAATAGCAAAAGCAAGTAATAACGGTTATTTACACAAATATCCATTAAGAAAAATGTGTAAATTTCTCACCAAGCTTAAAATACTCATAAAAGATAGAAAATGCTTTTTGCCTTTACCAATGGAGATGGTCATTCTATTACTACATGATCATACTCACTAATGCAGTCCTACAGGTACATACCAGGGCAGATATAATACTTATCCTAAAATTTCCACATTATTTCCCACTGATAGTTTTTTAAAATGCCAAATATCAATTTCTCTAACCTATATTTCTATTTTCTCCTGCTCAAAATTGTTTTAAAATTAGTTTAGATTAAGCATACAATAAATATTAAAACCAAAACAAATTCAATTTTATGAATAGACTACTTTTCCCTTACATATCACGACCAGCTAGGCAACAAGACCTATCCGTTATATTTTGTAAATATCCCTTGAATCTCTGCTTTCCTGTATCTCCACAGCATTCAGCAGTTCAGCTCTTCAATATCTCTGGATTACAGTAAATATCTATTTACTGATATCCTTCCCTAATCCATCCCCTATACTACTGTTAGAGATACTCCTCTAAAATGTTGAGTATAACTGTATTAACTTCCTGTTTAAAACTCTCAGTAGATTCCCATGACCCACAGACCAAACTATTTAGAATGGCATCCAAAACCCTTCATTGTTTTTCTGGACCCACTTACCTCTTTGTATCTTGTCACTCCCACTATTTACCCACTACACTCTAGCAATATTCAATTCTCTTCCATACTCTTATTCTTTTTATAATGCATGTATTAATATATAAAGTATGGGCTGGGCGTGGTGGCTAACGCCTGTAATCCCAGCACTTTGGGAGAACAAGGTGGGCGGATCATGAGGTCAGGAGATCGAGACCACGGTGAAACTCTGTCTCTACTAAAAATACAAAAAATTAGCCAGGCATGGTGGCAGGCGCCTGTAGTCCCAGCTACTCAGGAGGCTGAGGCAGGAGAATGGCGTGAACCCGGGAGGCAGAGCTTGCAGTGAGCTGAGATCACGCCACTGCACTCCAGCCTGGGCGACAGAGCAAGACTCCATCTCAAAAAAATATATATATATATATTATATATATATATAAAGTATGTATATCTTTATATGCATACATCTGGCCTAGAATGCCTTTTCTTATACATCTTCCTGAAAAACATGATGCAATCAAAAGGGCAAATGTGTCCTTCCTTATGCATGACATAATGACTCCCATCTCTGAACACAAATATATCATGCATAGTTAATTATTTACCTCATACTTTATAGAAATTATTTATTTAGTATGAATATCTCCCCCTGGAGACCATATGTTTTGCAGGGTTAGATTTATAGCTTATTTTTGTATCTCTAGTACGAAGCATAGGGCCTAAAACGTGGTTTAATCAATTTATGTATTTATTTATATACTGTATTTTATTTGCTGATTTATTTTAACTATATACAAAAATTAGAATGAATATGGTAGAAAAAAATCTAACTAGAGACATGAGTAAATTTTCTAATCCCCGCTTTGGTATTGTAACTAAAAGTATTGATTAATTCAATAAATATTTACTGACTGTTTCCGATGCTAGGCACTGAGGGAGAAACAAAGATAATTTAATAAAGAGACCCTCATCTCATGGAGCTTCAATTCAAGGGATGTGATATAATATGTATATAAAATCTCATAAGGAGACTGGGCCCGGTGGTTCACGCCTGTAATCCCAGCACTTTCGGAGGCCAGGTGGGCAGATCACTTGAAGTCAGAAGTTTGAGACCAGCCTAGCCTGGCCAATGTAGCAAAACTCCGTCTCTTCTAAAAATACAATAATTACCCAAGCCGGGTAGCAGGTGCCTATAATCCCAGCTACTGGGGAGGCTGAAGTAAGAGAATTGCTTGAACCTGGGAGGTGGAGGTTGCAGTGAGCCAAGATTATGCCACTGCACTCCAACCTGGGCAACAGAGAGAGAGACTCTGCCTCAAAAAAAAAAAAAAAAAAAAAAATCTTTTAAGGAGAAGAGTGACAAATCCTTAAAGGGGTAGCAGAGGGATGAGGGAAGAATCCCAGATAAAATGTTACGGGACTTAGGCAAAGGGGCCAATTATCTTCTGTTGGAAAGAACGAGAAAGCACCCATGTAAAGGTGCCATTTTAAGCAAAAGATTATAGAGAATTAGATATGGGAAGATGACGGAAAAGTCTTCCAGGATCAAGAAACAGTGCAAATAAAGCACAGAGCCATCAAAAAAAAGTTTGGCTGAAGTAAAGAATGTGTAAAGATTACATGAAAGTGAACAATGAGCCTTAAATGACAAACTTTGAATATTATTTTGTAGGATCAAATAAATGATAAAAACGATCTCCTTCTCCCATTTTTGTGTCTTTCATCTTCTCTTTCTTACTCTAAAGAACAACTGTCAGGAGGCCGAGATGAGCGGATCACGAGGTCAGGAGATCGAGACCATCCTGGCTAACACGGTGAAACCCCGTCTCTACTAAAAAATACAAAAAACTAGCCGGGCGAGGTGGCAGGCGCCTGTAGTCCCAGCTACTCGGGAGGCTGAGGCGGGAGAATGGCGTGAACCTGGGAGGCGGAGCTTGCAGGGAGCTGAGATCCGGCCACTGCACTCCAGCCTGGCGACAGAGCGAGACTCCGTCTCAAAAAAAAAAAAAAAAAAAAAAGGAACAACTGTCACAGACCTATCTGAGAATCTGATGAAGGTAATCAACTCTTCCCAGAAAAAAAAATGGATCTATTATACATCTCGACAAAATTTGTTATACAGAGTATCTCTTAATAATTTGAAGAGGTTGAATGATCAGCAAAATTTTTTTAAGGGAAAGACTTAAAAATATTTGTAAATTTCAGTGATGAGAAAGAGACTGATGATGCAAAAGAGAAAAAACACCACAAATATACATCATTTTAACTTGTCAATTAAAAACATTTTTTCATTTAAAAAAAGGCCAGGCACGGTGGCTCATACCTATAATCCCAGGCCAAGGTGGACGGATCACTTGAGGTCAGGAGTTGGGGACCAGCCTGGCCAACACAGTGAAACCCTGTCTCTACTAAAAATACAAAACAAAAAAAGTAACTGTGCATGTTGGCATGCACCTGTAATCCCACCTACTCAGGATGCTGAGGCAGGAGAATCACTGGAACTCAGGAGACAGAGGTTACAGTGAGCCGAGATCACAGAACTGCACTCCAGCCTGCGAGACTGAGCAAGACTCTGTCTCAAAATAAGTAAGAGAAAGAAAAGCAAAAAGAAAGACAAAGAAAGACAAAGAAAGAAGGAAAGAAAAAAAATAAAGAACGAGAAATAAGAAAAGTGATGCAACACAGCCCAGAAGAGACAAAGTAGCCAAAGTGTCAAAAAAAAAAAAAAAAAAAAAAAGCCAAATGAAATCTCCTTGTAAGGCAAAATTAAAGATCAAATATTAAAAGGCAATTTTCTCATGTTTAAGCTTTGTTACCTTAGGTACTTGCTCCAGATCTGTCCTGGATTTATCTATTTAAAAAAGAAGGGAAAATATTATTTTTAAAACTTGTTTTCATTTTAACTCCATAAAGTACATTTTGACAGATTCAATATTGTACTGGGTCACATCCAAATAGCTACTTAAGTTTATTCCTTCAACAAATATCTATCAAGCACCTATTATATGCCTAGTAGTAGGCAAAGCACTGAACAAAACAATGTTTCAAGTAATTGCAATCTATTACATAGCAGCAATAAAACAGCTAAATACATCTCAAATCTTTTTAATCAGACATAACAAGGCTTTATGCTATCTCAGTTGTCCTCAACCCCCAGGCCACGAACGGGTAGTGATCCATGGCCTGTTAGGAACCAGATCACACAGCAGGAGGTGAGCAGTGGCCACAAGCAAAGCTTCATCTGTATTTACAGCTACTCCCCATAGCTCACATTACCATCTGAGCTCCACCTTCTGTCAGATCAGTGGTGGCACTAGGTTCTCATAGGAGCACAAACCCTAATGTGAACTGCACATGTCAGAGATCTAGGTTGTGCCCTCCTTATAAGAATCTAATGCCTGACTATCTATCACTGTCTCCCATCTCCCCCAGATGGGACCATTTAGTTCCAGGAAAATAAGCTCAGGGCTCCCACTGACTCTACATTATGATGAGTTGTATAATTATTTCATTATATTTTACAATGTAATGGTAGAAATAAAGTGCACAATAAAGGTAATGTACTTGAATCATCCCAAAACTATCTCCCCACAAACCGCTTGGTCTGTGGAAAAATTGTTTACCACGAAACCAGTCCCTGGTGCCAAAAAGATTGAGGACTGCTGTGCTATCTTTTTAAATTTTGGTAAGATTGAATATGGCATGCTACGTAGATTTTTTTTAATGAATTAAATTCTAAAGTAGGAATACTGTTTTTATTGTTTAAAAGATCTATCATCCCTTCCAGAATTTCTTATGATCAAAGGTTGCTTTTTTATACTATATTAATTTTCTTCTCAGTCATCTTAAGGCTGAGATACACACTTATCTTCAAATGAACCTACTTTACTTTCATCCTGCCAATCCAAACTTAGATAAGGTACTACTCTCCTCTTCAAAACCAACCTTTCTGCACTTAGACTCCATTCCCTCCTGCCTCTGCCATCAGGTTAATCAGTTTATTCTGTCTGTCTCGGTACCTTCAGCCTCTTCCCTTGTACTAGCTCTCTTATCTCTGTATATAAACATGCTCAGTTCTTTCCCATTAAAATGTGTATATATACACACACATACACACATATATATTTTTTATATATATATATAAAGAAAAAGATAAAACTCGGGGCCAGGACCAGGTTGAGGCAAGGGTGGGACCTCAGATGCAAAAGTACTTACTCTCAGGGATAGTCAAATGCCTCTCTTACCTGATCTAGTCCTGGCCATGAAAAAATATTCTTCCACTCTGTTCCCTGTAGTCAATAATCTATCTCAAATCTTCTAGTGACATAATAGTAGTAGTCTACGTTTCTTTCTCTTATACTCACTCCTTAAAACATAGTATTGAGGTTTCTGGACCTGCCATAAATGCTCTCCCTGAGATGTCCTAATTGCCAAAACAAAGGAGACTTCTCAGTGTACAAATCAATCTATCCCTGAAGTATTCTGACATTATAGACCAACTAATTGTTCTTACTTTCTGAAATCCTTGCTAGCTTTAACTTTTAAGGTGCAATTCTCTCTTGGTTGACTTTCCTATCTCTCTGACCACTTTCTGTCTCCTTCACAGGTATCTCACCTTCTGTCGGCCCATTAAATGCGACAGCTTAATTAGTGCTCCATCACCAGTCGTTTTCTTCTCACTACTCACATCTTCCCTGGGCAATCTCACCCAATGTCCTTGGATTCAACCACCATGCTATTGTCCAGCATACCTGTCTACCTACATCTTCAGCCTAAATCTTCAACCTGAGCTCCACATTGCCAAAAAGGCATGTCCTTCACTGCAAATCTGCAACTAAACTTGCCTCCATCTCCCTCAAAATTCCTCCTCCTATATTGCCTCTCTCACTGAATTGCACTGTCACCCACCCAGTTGTCCAAGCAAGAAACCTGAGAATTGTCCTTGAATCATCTTGCTCCATTACCAATAACTGGCCACCAAAACCTGTGTCTCAATCTCTGAGTTACTTCCCAAAGGCCTAATTTCTTCTCCATCTCCATTGTAACTGTTACTGGAATATCATTTCTCATTTGTATTACTGCAGTAGCCTCCACTGTCTCCTTGCCTCTAGTCTAATCATCATCCCATAATTCACCATCCACAACTATTTTCACATAAAAGTATAATCATAAATCCGATCATGCCTAGTTAAAAATACTATGTAGCTTTATAGTGTCTTCAGAAAAAGTAAAATTCCTTATCACAGCATATAAGTTTCTTCATGATCTGACCCCTGTCTATGCTTCAGTCTCATTTCTTGCTCCCAGTAGAACCAACATATAAACTCTTACAGTTCCTTGAACATTCTGTTCTCTCTTTATTCTATGGCTTTGTATAAACTATTCCCTTTTCTTGGAATGTCTTCTCCCATGTAAATGTTTCAAACTAACAACTTTAAAACACACGGAATCACTGTCAACTCTAGGAATGCTTCTAAAGCTAAGTTAGGCATGTTATACAACTTTACCACACTGAACTTACTCTTTAATATACAACGATACAATTATTGGTTTATTTCTTTAAACTTATTCAGGAGAACATCAGTTCTTTGAGGACCAAAGCTACTTTTTACTCATCTATAGGTTTACTTTAGGGTCTCACTACATTACTGTTCTCAAACTCACAGGCTCAAGCAATCCTCCCACCTCAGCCTCCCAAGTAGTTGGGAATATACACATGTGCCATCATGTCTAGCTTACTCATCTATTTTTAAGCAACAAGGAACATACCAAGCACGAAGATATTCAATCAATATTTGTTGAACTGAAGGATTATACTACTGTCAGATCTATTTTTCTCTTAGAAGTTCTCAGAAAATATTATAATCATAAGTTATAAAAATTTTACTAGAAATAAAAATTATAGATATAATAGGCAATAAGGTCTCAAAATAAAGATCTTGTTCACTAATATTTATGCTATGCTTTATTATCTATAAATAACACATATTCATACCATGAGTATGTAAAAGAGTCCTTTCAAAGGTATCTTTAGGAGGACAAATATTCTTGCATCTCTCATGAATCTTCTCTCTCTAATAAAAAGACAAATAACATGATCAATGTATGTGTAAACATGAGTATTCAAAGCAAGAAAATGTTTTGCAACAGAATATCAGAATATGCCACATTAGTCCTACGACTTTGAATATGAATCAGTAGCCACATAAACTTAAATACAAGTAACGAGTGTGCTTAATAAACCAAATACCTCTATGAGATCTACACACATCCATATACCTATATCCATTCCATCTTATATAATTATAGTAAATTCTCCATATTTAGAATAAAGTGGGAAAGCAAATGGAAAATATTTATATAACAAATCAATTAGGAGAATAATTTGAATCAAGAAAGAAAATTCAAAAACCTATATATTTAAGATAGAAAGAAATTAGGCCAGGTGCTGTGGCTCACACCTGTAATCTCAGCACTTTCGGAGGCCAAGGTGGGCAGATCACCTGAGGTCAAGAGTTCAAGACTAGCCTGGCCAACATGGTGAAACCCTATCTCTACTAAAAATACAAAAATTAGCCAGGAGTAGTGGCGCACACCTGTAATCCCAGCTAGTGCAGAGGCTGAGGCACAAGAATCGCTTAAACCCACGAGGCGGAGGCTGCAGGGAGCCGAAATCGTGTCAACCAATGCACTCCAGCCCGGGTGGCAAAGTGAGACTCCAAGGAGGGAGGGAGGGAGGGAAGGAGGGAAGGAGGGGAGGGAGGAAGGAAGGAAGGAGGGGAAGGAGGAAGGAAGGAAGGGAGGGAGGGAGGGAGGGAGGCAGGGAGGGAAGAATTATTGACACATTCTGAGTCAAAAAACAAAAAAAATCTCACTCTGATTTAGAATCAGATGAACACTAACAACATTATTATATTTTCAGAGATATCACTGAAAGGATACCTGAGAAAGTGAAGTGTGGTAACAAGAAAAGCAGCAGGCCAGCAGTGTTCAGAGTTCTGGTAGCAATTCTATCAGTTACTACAGGACTGTTTTCCAAAGTGGCCATACCACTTTGCATGCCCACCAGCAATAAATAAGAGTTCCTGTTGTTCTATATCCTTGTCAACATTTGGTATTGTCAGTGTTTTAGATTTTTGCTATTCTAATAGATATGTAATGGCATCTCATTTTAATTAGGAATTCCTTAATGACATTTGATATTGAGCATCTTTTTATATGCTTATTTGCCATCTGCATTATCTTCTTTGGTGAGGTATTCAGATCTTTTGCTCTTATTTTTGAAGGTAAAACATATATAACATAAAATTTATCATGTAAAATTATTTGCTATGTTGACCATCTTTTCATGTGTTAATTGTACACTTCTATATCTTTTTTGGGAAAAGGTCTATTAAGTCCTTTACTCATTTTTTAATTTGGCTGTGTTGTTGTTGTTGAGTTTTAACTCCTTCGTTTATTTTTGCTACCAGTCCCTTTTTATTTTTTGAGACAGGGTCTAGTTCTGTTGCCCAGGCTGAAGTTCCTCACTGTAACTTCAAATTTCAGGGCTCAAGCGATCCTCCTGCCTCAGCCTCCAGAACAGCTAGGACTACAGATGCACACCACCATGCCTAATTTTTCTAATTTTTTCTTGTAGAGATGGGTTCTTACTATGTTGCCCAGACTGGTCCTGAACTCCCGGTCTCAAGTGATTCTCCCACCTCCACTTCCTAAAGTGCTAGGATTACAAGGAATAAGCCACCACACCCGACCGTCAATCCTGTAACAGATACATGTTTTGTAAATATTTTCTCCCAGTCTTTGGCTTGTCTTTTCATTCTGTTAACAGTGTCTTTCACAGAGTAGAACTTTTTAATTTTAATGAAGTTCGACTTTTCAATTTTTTCTTTCATGGATTGTGCTTTTCTCATATCTAAAACGTCATTACCAAACCCAAGGTTACCTAGATTTTCTCCTATGTTATCATCTAGAAGTTTTATAGTTTTGCATTTTACATTAAGGTCTATCTTCAACTTTGAGCTAATTTCCATGAATAGTGCAAGGTGGTGTGTCTATATTCTTTCTCTTTGGTATGTGGATGTCTAGTTGTTTCGATACCATTTGTTCAAACAACTATCCTTTCTCTATTGAATTACCTTTGCCCCTTTGTTAAAAATCAGGTGATTGTATTTGTGTGGGTCTATCTATGGGTTCTCTGTTCCACTGATCTGTATGTCTATTCTTTCACCAATACGACATTGTCTTGATTACCGTAGCTTTATAGCAAAACTTCAAATTGGGAGGTATCAGTCCTTCAGTTTTGTTCCTCTTTTAATACTGTGTTAGCTATTCTGGGTCTTTTTCTATATAAGCTTTAGAGTCAGTTTTCAATATCCACGAAACCAACTGCTAGGATTTTAATCAGGATTATGTTGACTCTATTGATCAAGTTGGGAAAAAGAGACTCCTTGACAATATTGAGTCTTTCTATCCACATATATGAACTACCTCTCCATTTATTTATTTAATTTCTTTCATCAGAGTCTTGTAGTTTTCCTCAGATAGATCTTATATATATTTAGATTTATACATAAAGGCTTCATTTTCTTTGATGCTAATGTAAATTGCATTGGGTTTTTAATTTCAAATTCCAACTGTTCACTGCTGGTATATAAGAAAGTAATTAATTTTATATATTAACCTGGTATCTTGCAACCTTACTATAGTCACTTATTAGTTCCAGGAGTTTCTTTTTGGATTCTTTGGGATTTTCCACACAATCATTTCATCTGGAAACAGTTTTACTTCTTCCTAATTTTTATATATTTTATTTCCTTTTCTTGTCTTATTACATTAGTTAGGACTTCCAAGACAATGTTAAAAGAAATAGTGAGATGGGACATCCTTACCTTGATCCTGTTCATAGTGGGAAGCATTTAGTTTCCCCCATTAGCTATAGAGTTTTTGTAGATTTTTTTCTCTCTTGAGACAAGAGTCTCACTCTGTCGCCCAGTCTGGAGTGCAGTGGTGTAATCTTGGTTCACTGCAACCTCCACCTCCTGGGTCCAAGTGATTCTCATGTCTCAGCCTCCCAAGTAGCTGAAATCGCCATTGCAAAATTATAACTGAGACAGTGAAAGAGATCTGACCTAACCAACTCCATCTTGCTTCTAACCTCCAACGTGTTCTTGTCCATTCTTGGGCACAGGGTGAACTAACTTTGGGAGGAATTTAGTTTATAGTTTAAAACAAAGACGATAACAGTCCTTTTCCAAAACAAAACCACCTTCTTGCCTGGGGGCTAGACTGCCTTTGTTGGACTAACAAATTAGCCACAAGATTAGAAATTACGGTTTAGGGGTCAAGTCATGCAGCTGGAGACTACAAGATTCTGACCCTCCCCCTAAACTGCTCCTAAGATCCACGGTTGAGATATTTTGCAGACGCTGTACTTGATGGATTAGCTGGTACCACCCAGATCAATAAACTGGCTCATCTGACCTTGTGGGCCCCACCCAGGAACTGACTCAGCACATGGAGATGGCTTCTCCCTATGATATCATCACTGACCTGACCAATCAGCACAGCCAGCTCACTGGATTCCCCTCACCCACCAAGATGTCCTTAAAAACTCTGATCCTCGAATGCTTGGGGAGACTGATTTGAGTAATAATAAAACTCTAGTCTTCCACACAGCCAGCTCTGCATGGATTCCTCATTCTCTATTGCAATTCCCCTGTCTCAATAAATCAGCTGTCTAGGCAGCAGGCAAGGTGAACCCATTGGTGGTTACATAGCTGGGATTACAGGCGTGTGCCACCATGCCCAGCTAAATTTTGTGTTTTCAGTAGAGATGAGTTTCGCCATGTTGGCCAGGCTGGTCTCAAGTCCTGGCCTCAAGCATCCTGCCAAAGTGCTGGGATTACAGGCGTGAGCCGACACGCCCAGTACATTCTTTATCAAGTTAAAGAAATTCCTTCCTGTTCCTAGTTTGCTGAGAGTTCTTTTTTTAAAAAAATAATGAATGGCCAACACGGGCAGACTGTTTGAGCTCAGGAGTTTGAGACCAGCCTGGACAACATGGCAAAACCCTGTCACTACAAAATATACAAAAATTAGCCAGGTGTGGTGTTGTGGTGGTGCTCACCTGTAGTCCCAGCTACTTGGGGGGTGCTGAGATGGGAGGATTGCTTGAGCGGGGAGGTTGAGGCTGCAGTGAGCTGTGATTGTGCACTGCACTCCAGCCTGGGCAACACAGCGTGACCTTGTCTCAAAAAAAAAAAAAAAAAAAGGTCTAAAGTTTTCTTTACTTATTATGTCTTTGTCTGATTTTAGTATTAGCTTCATGATGGCCTCACCAAATGCATTACAAAGTATGTCCTTAGCTTCTATTTCCTGAAATAGATTATAAATAATTGGTGTAATTTCTTACCGAAATGTTTGGTAGAATTCACCAGGGAACCCATCTGGGCCTGGTGATTTCTGTTTTGAGCAGTATGATTGATTCAATTTCTTTAATAAATATAGGCCTATTCAAAATATTTATTTCTTGTTGTGTAAGCTTTGGTAAATTGTGTCTTTCAAAATAAATCGGTCCATTTCACCTAGGATATCAAATTTCTGGGCATAGAATTGTTCACAATATTCTCTTATTATCCTTTTAATGTCTGTGGGATCAGTAGAAACAGCCCCTCTTTCATTTTTGATACTAATAGCTTGTATCTTCTCCTTTTTTTTTTTTTTTTTTGAGACAGTCTTGCCCTGTCACCCAGGCTGGAGTGCAATGGCGCAATCTCAGCTCACTGCAACTTCTGCCTCCCAGGTTCAAGTGATTCTCCTGCCTCAGCCCCCAAGTAGCTGGGATTACAGGCGCCCACCACCATACCCAGCTAATTTTTGTATTTTTAATAGAGATGGGGTTTCACCATGTTAGCCAGGCTGGTCTTGAACTCCTGGCCCCAGGTGACCCATCCACCTCAGCCTCCCAAAGTGCTGGGATTACAGGCATGAGCTACTGCACCCAGCCTTCTCTTTTTTCTTAATGTAGCTAAATGTTTATCAGTTTTATTGATCTCACAAAGAACCAGCTTTTGCTTTTGCTGATTTTCTCTATCGATTTGCTATTGTCAATTTCCCTGATTTCTGCTCTAATTTTTATTACTGCTTTTCTTCTGCTTACTTTGGATTAAATTTGCTCTTCTTTCGATAATTTCCTAAAGTAGAGCTTAGATTAATTTTAAATTTTCTTCTTAAGCATTCAATGAAGCCTTGAGTGCTTATTTAAGCAAGACTTCCCTGAAGCCTTACTTCCCTTGCATCCCACACATTTTTATAAGTTTGTATCAGCATTTCTTTAAGCTCACTGATTTCTTCCCCTGCCACTTCAAGCCTATTGATGAACTCATCAAAAGCATTCTTCATTTCTGTTATACTATCTTTGATTTGTAGCATTTCTTTTTGATTCTTAGTTTCCATCTCTCTGCTTACATCTGTTCTTGCATGTTGTCCATGTTTTCCACTACAGCCCTTAGTATATTAAACATAGTTACTCTGAGTTCCCAGTTTGATCATTCCAACATCACAACCGCATCTCAGTCTGATTCTGATACTTGATCTGTCTCTTTAAACAGTGTTTTCTGTCTGGTATGCATTGTAACGTTTTGCTGAAAGCCACATATGATATACCAAAGTTAAAAAGAACTGAGGTAAATAGGACTTTAGTATGAAGTTTTGTTTATCTGGCTAAGAATTAGGCTTTATTTACTCATTGTTATAGCTGCAGGTGTCAGAGGCTAAAATTTCCACTGGTGTCCTTGTTTTTCATCTCTCCTGCTATATTCAGGTTTCCCTGCAGACCTCTTAAATAAGGTCTGAGACATGTAGTCCTTTCAGTTGTATTCTCATTATTCAAGCACCCCACTGGTGTGGTGGTAATGTGTGAAGGGAGGGGAAGCATTCTATGATCTTATGATTAGGTTTCAGTCTTAGTGAGCCTGTGTCCCTGGGCTGTGACCTTCACAGGTACTTCTCAGTTGTTGATTTTCAGTTTGCTCAGATTTTTTGTTGTGAGAACAGGAGTGACAACTTCCAAGCTCCTTACATGACAGATCAGAAGTCTGTTTAACTTTTTAAGAAACTGCCAAACTTTTTTCCAAAGGGGTTGCAGCACTTTAAATTCCCACCAACAGTATATGAGAGTTCCAGTTACTCCATGAAGGCTGGCAGTAGGATGAAGCAAGCAAGAAGCATACGGTACAATATTTAAGGAGGTACCCACTCTCAGATTCCAGTGCCTCTCACATTTTGCTCACCTGCCTCACCTTATCCTAGAACTAGCTCCGTCTTCCACATCCTTACCAAAATTTGAAATAATGTCTGTAGATTTGGAATTACTGTTTCTGTAAATGTTTGGTAGAATTCTCCAGTGAAGCCATGTGGACCTGAGCTTTCTTTGTGGAAAGGTATTTAACTATATATCAATGTAACAAATATAAAGTTATTTCAGATTTTCTATTTCTTTTGTTTTTTGAGATGGAGTCTTGCTATCGCCCAGGCTGGAGTGCAATGCCTCGATCTCAGCTCACTGCAACCTCCACCTCCCAGGTTCATGCGACTCTTTTGCCTCAGCCTCCCGAGTAGCTGCGACTACAGGTGCACACCACCATGCCCGGCTAATTTTTGTACTTTTAGTAGAGACGGAGTTTCACAATGTTGGCCAGGCTGGTCTCGAACTCCTGACCTCAGGTGATGTGCCCACCATGGCCTCCCAAAGTGTGGGGATTATAGGCATGAGCCACCATGCCCAGCCAGATTATCTATTTTTTCTCAAAAGATATTTGGTATTTTGTGTCATTCAAGAAATCTGTAAATTCATTTAAGCTGTTGAATTTATTGGCACAAAGTTATTCATAATATTTCATTATTAGGCTTTTAATCTCTGTAGAATCTGTAGTGATATCACCTTTCTTATTCTTGTTATTGGTGACTTGTATCTTCTCTTTTTTTCCTAATCAGTATTGCCAAAGGCTTATCAAGTTTATCTTCTCAAAGAATCAGCTTTTGATTTCACTAATTTTCTCTATTGTTCTCTGATTTTGACTTTGATGTTTATTCTTTCTTTTATCTGTTTAATTTTTTTTTTTTTTTTTTGGAGACAGTGTCTTGCTCTGTCACCCAGGCTGGAATGCAATGGTGCAATCTCGGCTCACTGCAACCTCCACCACCCAGTTTCAAGTGATTCTCCCACTTCAGCCTCCCGAGTAGCTAGGATTACAGGCACTTGCCATCATGCCTGGCTAATTTTTTTGTATTTTTATAGAGATGGGGTTTCGCCATGTTGGCGAGGCTGGTCTTGAACTCCTGACCTCAGGTGATCCGCCCACCTTGTCCTCCCAAAGTGCTGGGATTACAGGCGTGAGCCACTGTGCCTGGCCATTTTTCCAGCTTCTTAAGGTGTAAGCTGAGGTCACTGACTTGAAATCATTATTCTTTCAATAATATATGCATTCAGTGCTACCAATTTCTCCCTAAGTGCTAACTGAGCATCACCCCACAAATCCTGATATGTTGTGTTTTCATTTCCATTCAGTTCAAACTACCTTCTGATTTTTCTTTCTTCTTTGACTCACATTTTATTTAGAAGTATAAAGTTCTGGTTTCCAAGTATCTGTGGATTTTCCACCAACCCTTCCATTATTAATTTCTATTTTAATTATACTGTGTTCAGAGAGCATACCGTGTATGAGGTGAAGTCTTCCAAATGTATTAAAATTTGTTTTCAAACCTAGAATATAGTCTATGTCCATAAATGTTTCATGAACACTTGGAAAAAAAAGTATATTCTTCTATGTTATATGGAGTGCTCTTTCAAGTCAGGCCAGGTTGGTTAATGGTTCAAGTCTATTAAAATCTCACTGATACTCTGCTTGTCCCATCATTTATTGAAAGAGTATTTGAAATCTCCACAATTATGAATAGCTACTTTGCCATAAAGTTCTCAGCTTCTGCCTCACATGTTTTGAAGCATATTAGGGGCAAAAATGTTTAAAACTATTATGTCTTCTTGATTAACTGACCCTTTTATCATTATAAAATAACATTCTTTATACATATTAATAGTTTTTGCTCTGAAATCTACTTTGTTATTAATATAGCCATTTCTGCTTTCTTTCGACTACTGTTAAGCATAGTATACATTTTTTCATCCTTTTAAATGTTTTTTTCTTTCTATTCAAAGTATGTTTCTTATATACAGCATATAATTGGGTCATCAAATCTCACAATCTCTACCTTTTAATTGGGATGCTTAAACCATTTAGATTTCATGTAATTAGTGATATAATTAGGCTTAAGATTATCATCTTGAAATTTATTTTATGTCCTATCCATTCTTTCTTTTTTTCTTTTTATGCCTTTGTTTGGATTGAGAATTTTTAAAATTCCATTTCTCTCTTCCATTATTAGCTGTAATTCTTTGTTTTGCTATTTTAGTGGTTGCTTTAGGGTTTATTGTTAAACCCCTTGCTAGAAACATAAGCTTTGTAAGGGAGGGAATTGATGTCAGTTTTGTTCTCTGCTGTATCCTCATGTTTAGAAGACTACCTGACACATGGAAGACATTCATTAAATATTTGATCAATACACAAATAGAAAAACCAAATTATAAGTTACAAAGGCATATTAATGTTCATCCACTTAACAATCACTAAGATCTGATCACTGAAAACAGTTTTTGTGTTCTGTTTTCAATGATCATATCTAAGTGATTGTTAATATGGCAATATATACATACAAAGGCAAACAAAATATACAGGTTCTGTATAAAAATATTTGATGGTAATAAAAATGAACCAGATGCTATATAGTTATACATTATTAATGTTAATACAGCCATATTCAAAAAAGTGCAAATTAAGTAAAATAAAACCAGCGAAATTCAAATTAGGCTTGCTAATGAAAAAAGTATAAAAAGGAATGGTTATAAAAATATAATATCCCTTGTACCACTTTAATGATTTTAATTATATTGATAACAGGCACTTACTAATAATCTAAAAATGAATTGATAGACCATCTAAAACTCTGTACTATACTCAGTCCTTGCTCTCAGACTGGGCTTAAAGTAATATATTAAGTTATAATTATGTCTGGAGATATTATAACTATCTGCTAGAGCTAGGGTGCTCTATAGAATTGTATGCAGTGAATCAGACAAAGAAACAGTAATATTCTGCCAATTTCTCAAACCTCACAAATCATCTGGACTTCATAGGTCTAATAGAATCATTTTCTCCTTGGTAAGTAGGGTAGGTTTCATGTTGAATCTTAGCATTATTTGGAATGTGTAATTCTGAAAAATCACGACTGTAAGAGAAATGTATTAAAATATATTTAAGCAAAGAATTAAATGCAACCCAGGACAGTATAATTTGTATGAACAAAAAGAATACTATAGGTTCATCAAACATTACTGGTCAAAAATCTATAATAAAGCATACTAAAAATATTTCTATTACTTTTGACCTGACGATAACTAGCCAAGATTAGATATTACCTGAGAAATTTCCTGTTGATATACTGTAAAATGTTCCTTGCTGATCTGTGGGAGGTAGAATGAAGGTATGACTTCAGTATCCACAAAGTTCAATCCCCATGTTTTTGTGAAGAAGTCAGATTCTCTTTTTGCTAATCTAGGATCATTTAATGCTGCTGGGAGATTTACTTTGGAATGATATACAGTCCATCTATGTTGATCTGTAACTAGAGATGGGGCAACATATAAACTATGTGAATCACCTGCAAAAAGTAAACAAGAGAACTCTGTAAATGCTGTAAAGTTGGTTCTATGTTTGAAAGTACACACTAGAAAACTAAAAATGCATAGATTTCATCTTACGCAAACCAACTAATCTTCCACAGTAAATGATTTAATAAAAATCAATCTGATTGAATAATCTTCAGCTGCCAGCATCAATTACTAAGGCTTTGAAAAACATGCACAAGATAAAAGATATGCAAAATTTGAGAGTTATAATTGCAGGGTGGAGTGAATAGTCAAAGTCTTTCATGAATTCCTTTCCTTAATGTACAATTACTCTATCTTTTTTTTTTAACATCAGAACTATGCTACCTTCAATTATAAATTTTCTATCCTTTAATACCCCACTGTTTTTTAGAGGTAGGCCTCTTTTCTATTACATCATGGCAGGTCCTCCTGGATAAAATATCCTTCGGCTTATAATTAGGTGACATAAATGTTGCTGTGGCAGTAATCATACAAGAAGGAAAAATATATACTCTATTCTCATTATCAGTAGTATTTTTGTTCTATAAAGTTATTGTGAATATGGAATTAGCAAATATTGAACCATTGCTTGTAGGGAAACTGAAGAGTTAGGTTCCTGTGAGCCTTTGGTCACAATAATTTCATCAACCGATCAATACATAACCTTGTTTTGTATGTTTAAAGATGCCTTATTCAGTATACATTATTGATTCACTAACACTGAACTTGTGGCTAACAGCACTGTAATTTATGCCTGAATGAAGCTCACACAACACATGTATATTCTCCGTAAGGGACATCATAGCCTTCTCGCACTTAGGAACTCCAGATAGCATTTTAGCACTATGCTTAAGGGCAATTTAAACAGCAAAATCACCAAGCTCCAAACATGTGGCACCAAGTAAAAACAGACCACAAAAAGAACACTAGTTTATAGTATGAGAGCTGAAACAAGAAGGCATAGCTTTGCCTTGTTCAACTTCAGCTGGGAATGCGTGTGTCAGGTATTTCAAACCTTTCGCTTCTCCGCACATGACTGCAAATTACCACAAATGTGCCACAGTAGTGATTTGGGGATTATGAATAAATTTTAAGGAGTCAGGAGAATTTGCAAATACATAATATGCAAATGATGAGGGCTGACTGTACCATGTTTTAAGCAGTTTTCAATCTGTACCTTCATTTTCAACACTTCTTCAGTTTATATAAGTAAAGCATGAAATACATGTAAAAAACTATATTCCAATTTCCCAATCATTTCCAAATGATTTTTTTTTTTTTTGAGATAGAGTCTCACTCTGTCACCCAAGCTGGAGTGCACTACAACCTCCACTTCCCAGGTTCAAGTGATTCTCCTGCCTCAGCCTCCCAAGTAGCTGGGATTACAGGCACGTGCCACCACACCCAACTAATTTTTTATGTTTTTGGTAGAGATGGGGTTTCACCATGTTGGCCAGGCTGGTGTTGAACTCCTGACCTCAAGTGATCTGCCTGCCTTGGCCTCCCAAAGTGCTGGGATTACAGGCATGAGCCACCATGCCTGGCCCCAAATGATTTTTTTTTTTTTTTTTGAGATGGAGTCTGGCTCTGTTGCCCAGGTTGGAGTGCAGTGGCGCGATCTCAGCTCACTGCATGCTCCACCTCCCGGGTTCACGCCATTCTCCTGCCTCAGCCTCCCAAGTAGCTGGGACTACAGGCGCCCGCCACCACGCCTGGCTAATTTTTTGTATTTTCAGTAGAGATGGGGTTTCACCGTGTTAGCCAGGATGGTCTCGATCTCCTGACCTCGTGATCCGCCCGCCTTGGCCTCCCAAAGTACTGGGATTACAGGTGTGAGCCACCGCGCCCAGCCCCGTCAAATGATTTTTAACATCATAAAATTTACTCTTCTAACATAGGTATATAAAACCTGACTACTCATTTAAAGATAATAGAAATCATCAGTAAAACTCCTATTAAAAAAAAAAAGTATTACCTGTGGGTTCCTTGGGACACACATCTGGCAGTGACGGCACAGGTCGAATGTGTTTTGACGGATCTACCTCTATTTTAAAGAAAACATCACTGCTGCTTCCTTGAGGCACTGGTGAAGAACTGTGGCTTGAAGCCATTGCATAAAATCACCACTCAACTGAAAACGAATAAGAAATAATAATTAAGACACTTACTGCAAATCAAAATCCAACTCTAAGTATTATATATGTCACAAACTTTCTTTCAAAAACAGAAGAATTTTTCAAAATACCTCAAAGTACGCAATTTGAATATTTGCTCTTAACTGGGAAAATTGATCACAATATTTATTTACTAAGACAGTTATTTGTCTCCATTTTTTTTAAAAGTGAAACATCCTTAATCTTTTATTCAAAGTACAAAAACTACCAAGGTTGTACCCAACACATATTAAAGGTTAAAAACACTCTATTCATTCAACAAGTATACAATAGTTATGCATTATAGCAAAACAGGTAAGTGCATGGGCCTGCTTAGGTCCATATCCTATGTTTACTCACTAGTGGTGAGGAAATTTACTTAACCTTTTTGTATGCATCTTTCCTCATCAGTAAAATGGAGATGAAACGAGATGTTATCTCATAAACATCCCAGTATGAATTATGAGAATGGACATAAGTAAAGCATGTAAAATAATGTTTGCCTCAAAGTTAGTATTCAGAGAGGTTACTGTCATTGTAATTATTACTAAGATGTGACTGCTATATAGTAATATAATGATTAAAAAATTAACAGTAATTAAATTCTTTAAAAAGGAAGTGTCATTCTTCAAAGAGCTTGCAATTGTATTAATTAAAACAAATATATGTAAGCAAAACACAAGTTAACCTATGTCTACATTTTAAAGTAAGTATTGAAAGAATTTGTGGGGCAAGACAACATAATATAGGCTACAGTGTCAGGTAAGATTTTATAAATGAAGCAATATTGAAACTGGATACTAAAGAACACGCATTATTTTATTATTGAAATGTTTAGAGATCACCTAGTCTAAGCTCTCTAAAAACAGTGATAAGAAAAGAAAGGCCCAGAAAGAATATGAGGTTTAACAAGTCCAAAAAAACAAAACAAAACAAAAAGCCAAATTAGAAAATCTGGTGAATAGATAAACAAGAGTAGGAAATGAGGAGCAGAGGATGGGCACAGTGGCTCATGCCGTAAATCTCAGCACTTTGGGAGGCCAAAGCAGGTGGATTGCTTGAGTCCTGGAGTTCAAGACCAGCCTGAATGACATGATGAAACCTCGTATCTACAAAAATTATAAAAATTAGCTGGACGTTGTGGTGCATGCCTGCAGTCCAGTTACTTGGAAGGCTAAGGTGAGAGGATCGCTTGAGCCCAGGAGGTAGAGGTTACAGTGAGCCAAGCTCACGCCACTATACTCCAGCCTGGGCAACAGGGTGAGACCTCGTCTCAAACAAACAAACAATAAATAAAAAACAAGGAGCAGAGATATGAGGCAAGAACCCGTGACAAATAGTTCGTCTGTTCTAACTTCCCTCTAGTTTGCTGGAAAACTAAAAATATGTATCTGTCTCAGTACTTTCAATGCAAAGGAAACATAACCAAATATACCATTCACTGAAACTGTAAGAAACAAGCTGCTTTAAAAATACACAAAGATAAACAACTTCCTCAAGGTGCTTAAACAGAAAGCCTACGATAACATGAACTAAAGTTAATGAACACTGAATATCAATCATAAGACTAAGGAAGTGACTATAGTGGAAATTGGCCTGACTAAAGTGAAATGTTTACACTGGGAAGAAGTGACAAATAAATTACATTTACACACACGCACACAGCACAGCTAAATTGTAGTTGATTCTCTAAGCAATAAGGAGACATCGGAGGTTTGGTGGCAAAAGTTCTGTGAAGAAAATGGTATTCGGGAAAATTAAGAGTCTTTGAAAGACCTCTTTAATTTACATCCACACACATTAAGTGTATGGTTGTTTCTGTATAAAAGTTTATACATATTTAATAGAGATAAACATACATATTTATCTAAAGGATAATATACATACTTATCTAAAGGGTAAGAAACTGTACAACACAGAAACACTGTGTACGAAGTGATAAAGACAATTCTACATTTAAGATCGACCATGTTAACTTTCTCATTAATCAAACAAAATGGCTAAAAACATTTTTGAATTTTTTTTTTAATTTTTGTGAGTACACAGTAGGTATTTATCCTTTGTGTAACTATTTAATTATACTTTTAGTTATTTTAAAATGTACAATTAAAATCGCTTTTTACTCTAGTCACCCTGTTACGCTAGCAAATACTAAGTCTTATTTATTCTTTCTATTTTTCTGTACCTATTAACCACCACTACTTCTCCTCCAGGCCCCCTTCCTCAACACTTACCCTTCCAGGGCTCTGGTAACTATTGCCCTAGTTTCAATTATTTTCATTTTTAGCTCCCACAAATAAGGGAGAACATGTGAAGTTTCTCATTCTGTGCCTGGCTTACATAGTGACCTCCACTTCCATCCATCTGTTGCAAATGACAAGATCTCATCCTTTTCTATGGCTGAATAGTTCTCTATTGTGTGTATGTACCACATTTTCTTTACTCATTCATCTGTTGATGGACACTTCAGCTGTTTCCAAATCGAGGCTATTGTGAATACTGCTGCAATAAACATGGATATCTCTTCAATATACTGATTTCCTTTATTGCATATTCTTAGGAGTGGGATTGCTGGATGATACAGCTCCATTTTTAGTTTTTCGAGGAACCTCCAAAGTGCTCTCCATGGTGATTGTACTAATTTACATTACCACTAACCCACTAACCGTATGAGGGTTCCCTTTTCTCCACATCTTCACAGGCACTTCTTAATGCTTGTCTTTTGGATAAATGCCATTTTAACTGGGGTGAGATATCTCATTGTACATCTGATTTGCATTTCTCTGATGATAAATACACCCATTTGCCATCTGCATGTTTTCTCTTGAGTAATACCTATTCAGATATTTTGCCCATCTTTCAATCAATGTATTGGATTTTTACCTATAAGGTTGCTTGAGCTCTCTATATATTCTTGTTATTAATCCCTTGTCAGATGGGTAGTTTGCAAATATTTTCCTCCCATTCTGTGGGATGTCTCCTCACTTTGTTGTTTCCTTTGCTGTGCAGAAGCTTTGTAACTTGAGGTGATTCCCTTTGTTCATTTTTGCTTTGGTTGCCTGTGTTTGTGGGGTATTTATTCAAGAAATCCTTGCCCACTTCAACGACCTGGACAGTTTCCCCGAGGTTTTCTTTTCATTGTTTCAGTTTGATGTCTTAGATTTAAGTCTTGCATCCATTTTATTTTTGTATATGGTGAGATAGGGGTCCAGTTTCATTGTTCTACCCATGGGTATCTAGTTTTCCCAGCACCATTTATTGAAGAGACTGTCCTTTTCCCCAAGACTGTCCTTTGTTAAGAATGAGATCACTGTTCATGAATGGATTTATTTCTGGGTTCTGTACTCAGTTCCACTGTTCTATGTGTATAGTTATAGGCCAATACATCGTATAATTTGAAATCACATAATGTGGTTCTTCCAATTTTCTTTTTCTTTTTTTTCTTTTTTTTTTTTTCTCTTTTTTTTTGCATAGGATAGCTTTGGCTATTCCAAGTCTTTTGTGGTTCTATACAAATTTCAAGATTGTTTTTTCTACTTCTCTGAAGAACGTAATTGGTATTTTGATAGGGAATACATTGAATCTGTAGATTGCTTTGGTTAGTATGGACATTTTAACAATATTGATTCTTCCAATCCATGAACATAGAACATCTTTCCTTTATGTGTGTGTTTGTTTTCAATTTCTTGCACCAACATTTTATAGCTTTCACTGTAGATATTGTTCACTTTTTTGGTTAACGCCTCGGATTTTATTTCTAGCTATCGTAAATGGGGTGACTTTCTTGATTTCTTTTTCACATTGTTCAGTGTTGGCATATGGAAATGCTACTTGATTTTTGTATGCTGATTTTGTATCCTGCAACTTTACTGAATTTATCACTTCTAATCATTTTTGATGAATTCTTTAGGTTTATCCAAACGTGAAATCATATCATCTACAAACAAGGACAATTTGACTTCATCCAATTTGGATGCTCTTTCTTTCTCCTGTCTGACTGCTCCAGCTAGGACTTCCAGTACTATATTGAATAACTGTAGTGAAAGTGGGCATTCTTGCTGTGTTTCAGATCTTAAAAGAAGGGCTTTCAGTTTT
Source organism: Theropithecus gelada (assembly GCF_003255815.1). Lineage (NCBI taxonomy): Eukaryota > Metazoa > Chordata > Mammalia > Primates > Cercopithecidae > Theropithecus > Theropithecus gelada. The sequence goes on from NC_037681.1 coordinate 84,627,364, forward strand.
TCCTCATTCAGTGTGATAACAGCTATGGGTCTGTCATATATGGCTTTTACTGTTTTGAGGCATGTTCCTTCTATACCCAGTTTTGAGGGTTTTTATTATGAAAGGATGTTTAATTTTATGACATGCTTTTTCAGAATCAATTGATGTTTTTTGTCCTTCATCCCCTTGATACGATGTATCACATTTGCAAATGTTGAACTATCTGCATTCCTGAAATAAATCCCACTTGGTCATGATGAATAATATTTTCAATTGTTGTTGAATTTGGTTTGCTAGTATTTTTGTTGAAGATTTTTTGCATCAATAGTCAGAGACATGTGTTGGGGGAAGTCAGGGACGCCAAACAGAGGGACCAGCTGAAGCCATGGCAGAAGAACATAAATTGTGAAGATTTCATGGACATTCGTTAGTTCTCCAAATTAATACTTTTATAATTTCTTACACCTGTCTTTACTGCAATCTCTGAACATAAATTGTGAAGATTTCATGGACATTTATCACTTCCCCAATCAATACTCTTACAATTTTCTATGCCTGTCTTTAATCTCTTAATCCTGTCATCTTCGTAAACCAAGGATGTATGTCACCTCAGGACCCTGTGATGATTGTGTTAACTGCACAAATTGTTCATAAAGCATGTGTGTTTGAACAATATGAAATCCGGGCACCTTGAAAAAAGAACAGGGTAACAGGGAACAAGGGAGATAACCATTAGATCTGACTGCCTGGGAGCCAGGCAGGACACAGCCATATTTCTCTTATTGCAGAAAACGGATAAGAGAAATATTGCTGAATTCTTCCCCCAGTAAGGAATATTCATAATTAACAGCCTTGGGAAAAGAACTCATTTCCAAGGGAGCCTCTAAAATGACTGCTCTGGGATGTCTGCCTTACGCAGTTGTAGATAGGGATGTAACATGCCGTAGTCTCCTGCAGCGCCCCTAAGCTTATTAGGATTAGGAAATTCCTGCCTAGTAAATTTTAGTCAGACCGGTTGTCTGCTCTCAACCCGGTTCCTGATGTTTATCAATGACAATGCGTGCACAGCGGGACCAGGAACCTCATTAATAATTCTATTTTCACCCTGGCCTCGTGACCTTGCCCTGCCCATTTGCCTTGTGATATTTTGTTGCCCTTGAAGCATGTGATCTCTGTGACCCACACCCTATTCATACACTCCCTCCCCTTTGAAAACTGCTAATAAAAACTTGCTGGTTTTACGGCTCAGGGGGCATCACTGAACCTGCCGACATGTGATGTCTCCCCTGGAAACCCAGCTTTAAAATTTCTCTTTTGTACTCTTTCCCTTTATTTCTCAGACCGGCCGACACTTAGGGAAAATAGAAAAGAACCTATGTTGAAACACCGGGGGCTCATTCCTCCGATAGATATGGGCCTGCAGTTTCATTTTCTGATGTGTCTTTGTTTGGTTTTGGTATCAGGGTAATACTGCCCTCAGAGAATGAGTTTAAAAGTATTCCATCCTCCTATTGTTCTGACTAATTTGACTATGATTGGTATTAAATCCTCATTAAATGCTTAGTAGAATTCAGCAGTGAAGCCATTCAGGTCCTGTACTTTTTACTGGGAGACTTTTCATCACAACTATTATCTTATTACTTGTTATTGGTCTGTTCACACCCTGGATTTCTTCATGGTTCAGTCCTGGAAGATTGTATGTATATAGGAATTTATCCATTTCTTCTAGGTTTTACAGTTTATTGGCATATAGCTGCTCACAGTAGCCACTAATAATCCTTTGAATTTTGTGGTATCGGTTTTAACATCTCCTTTTTCATCTGTGATCTTTTGAGGTCTTCTCTCTTTCCTTAGTCTGGCAAAAGATTTGTCAGTTTTTTTTTTTTTTCTTTTTCATCTTTTCAAAAACCTAACGTTTTGTTGATCTTTTGTATGTTTCTTCATTTCAATTTCATTTATCTCTGCTCTGAGCTTTGTTATCTCTTTTTTTCCCACTAATTTTGGGTTTGGCTTGCTCTTGATTTTCCATTTCTTTAAAATCCATCATTAGGTTTTTATTTAAAGTTTTTCTTCTTTTTTGATGTAGGCACTTATAGCTATAAACTTTCCTCTTAGTATCGTTTTTGCTGTATCCCCATAGATTTCAGTATGTTGTGTTTCCATTATTGTTTAATAAATTTTTCACTTTCTTTCTTAATTTCTTCACCAATTCACTGGTCATTCAGGAGCATATTAGGTAATTTCCATGAGTTTGTATAGTTTCCAAAATTCATAATGTTGATTTCTGGTTTTATTCCATTGTGGTCAGAGTAGATGCTTGATATTATTTCAATTTTTTTCTTTCTCTCCAATCTGTTTCTTTAGCTCTAATATTTGCTTTATATATGAGTGCTCCAATAGTTAGGTGCATATATATTTACAGTTGTTATATCCTATGCTGAACTGATCCCTTTATCATTATATGATGACCTTCACTGTCTCTTCTTATAGTTTGTGTCTTGAAATCTACTTTGCCTGATAGAACTACTCCGGAATATCTTTTTCCATCCCTTTATTTTAAGTCTACATGTGTCTTTATAGGTGCAATGTGTTTCTTGTGGGCAACAGATCACTGGGTCCTGTTTTTCTATCCATTCAGCCTCTTTATGTCTTGTTATTGGAGAGTTTAGTCAACTTACATTCAATGTTACTACTGATAAGGACTTACTCCTGCCATTTATTTATTTGTTTTCCGGTTGCTTTGTAGTCTTCTCTTCCTTCCTGTCTTTCTCTTAGTAAAGGTGATATTTTTCTGGTGGTATGATGTAATTTCTTAGTTTTTAAATTTTTTGTGTATCTGTTCTATGGTTTTTGATTTGAGGTTACCATGAGGCTTGCAAATACTATCTTATAACCCATTGTTTTATGCAGATAACAATTAACACTGCTTGCATAAATAGGCAAAAAGAAAACTAATAAAACTCTGCACTTTATGTCCCCCCACTTTATAGCTTTTTGTTGTTTCTATTTATATTTTACTGTTCTTATGTCTTGAAATAATTGTAGTTATAATTTGTTATTGGTCCATCTTTTAGTTTCTCTAATTAAGACTAGTTTACACACCAGTTATGCTATAATATTCTATGATTTTCTGTGTACTTATATTGCCAGTTAGTTTTACATCTTCAGATGGTATCTTTTTGCTCATTAACCTCTTTTTCTTTTTTTATTGAAGTACATACCCTTTAGCATTTCTTTTTCTAAGTCAAGAGTCTCACTCTGTCACCCAGGCTGGAGTGCAGTGGCACCATCTTGGCTCACTGCAACTTCCACCTCCCAGGTTCAAGTGATTCTCCTGCCTCAGCCTCCTGAGTAGCTGGGATTACAGGCACGGACTATCATGCCTGGCTAACTTTTACATTTTTAGTAGAGACAAGGTTTCATCATGTTGGCCGGGCTAGTCTTCAACTCCTGACCTCAGATGATCCACCCACCTCAGCCTCCCAAAGTGCTAAGATTACCAGTATGAGCCACTGCACCTGGCCAGCCCTTTAGCATTTCTTGTAGGACAGGTCTGGAGCTGATGAAATCCCTCGGCTTTTGTTTTTCTGGGAGTCTTTATTTCTCTTTCATGTCTGAAGGATATTTTCATTGGATATACTATTCTAGGGTAAAATGGTTTTTTTCCTTCAGCATTTGAAACATGTCATGCCACTCTCTCTTGGCCTGTAAGATTTCTACTGGAAAGTCTGCTGCCAGCCATATTGAAGCTCCATTGTATGTTGTTTCTTTTCTCTTGCTGTTTTTAGTATCCTTGCTTTATCCTTGACCTTTGGGAATTTTATTATTAAATGTCTCGAGTTAGTCCTCACTGGGTGAAATTTGCTTAGTGTCCTATAACCTTCTTGTACTTGGATATTAATATCTTTCTCTAGGTTTGAGAAGTTCTCTGTTGTTATCCCTTTGAATAAACTTTTTACCCCTATCTCTTTCTCTACCTCCTCTTTATGGCCAATAACTCTTACATTTGCCTCTTCGAGGCTACTTTCTAAATCCTGTAGGTATGTTTATTGGTTTTTGTTCTTTTTTCTTTTGTCTTCTCTGATTTGTATTTTCAAAAAGACTGTCTTCAAGCTCACTCTTTCTTCTGCTTGATCAACTGCCTTTTGTTTTGTTTTGTTTTGTTTTTTGAGACAGAGTCTCGCCCTGTCACCCAGACTGGGGTGCAATAGCACAATCTCATCTCACTGCAACCTCTACCTCCCAGATTCAAGCGATTCTCCTGCCTCAGCCTCCTAAGTGGCTGGGATTACAGGGATGTGCCACCACGCCCAGCTAATTTTTTGTATCTTTAGTAGACATAGGGTTTCACCATGTTGGCTGGACTGGTCTCGAACTCCTGACCTCATGGTCCATCCTCCTCGGCCTCCCAAAGTGCTGGGATTACAGACATGAGCCACCGCACCTGGCCGATCAACTGCTTTTAAGCCATTCTGATGCATTCTTCAGCATGTCAGTTGCATTTTTCAACTCCAGAATACCTAATTCTTTTTAATTACTTCAATTTGTTAAATTTATCTGATAGGATTCTAAATTCCTTCTCTGTGTTACCCAGAATTTCTCTGCGTTTCCTCAACACAGCTGTTTTGATTTCTCTGTCTGAAAGGTCACATAACTCTGTTTCTCCAGGATTAGTCCCTGGTGCCTGATTTAGTTCATTTGGAGAGGTCATATTTTCCTGGATGATGTAGATGGGTGTAGATGTTCTTCAGTGTCTGGACGTTGAAGAGTGAGGTATTTATTGTAGTCTTCACTGTCTGGGCTTATTTGTACCTGTCCTTCCTGGGAAGACTTTTCAGATACTCTAATGGACTTGGGTGTTATGATTTAAGCTGTATCTGCTTTAGGGGGCACCCCAAGCCCAGTAATGCTGTGGTTCTTGCAGACTTGCAGAGGTACCACCTTGGTAGTCTTGAATAAAATCTGGAAGAATTCTCTGGATTACCAGAGATTCTTGTTCTCTTCCCTTACTTTCTCCCAAACAAAGTCTCTTTCTGCTGAGCTGCCTGGGGCTTGCAGTAGGGCAACACAAGCACCCTGTGGTCATCAACACTGGCACTGCACTGGGTCAGACCTGAAGCCAGCACAGCACTGAGTTTCACCCAAGGCCCACGGTAACCACTATCTGGCTACCGCCTGTGTTTTCTCAAGGATGTAGGGCTCTACCATCAGCAGGTGGCAAAGCCAGCCCAGCTTCTGTCCTTCCCTTCAGGACAGCAAGTTCCCCCAAGTCCTCAGGTAAGTCCAGAGGTTCTCTCCAGGAGTTAGGGATCAGTCAAAAACCTTAGAAGTCTACCTGGTATTCTATTATACTGCAGCCAAGCTAGCCCTCAAATCATGAGACACAGTCATTCCCACTTCTCTCTCCCCTTTCTACAGGCAAAGGAGCCTTACCCTGTGGCCACCACCACCAAAGGCCCATAGGGAGTACTGCCAGGCTACTGTCAGTGTTCACGTAAGGTCCAAGGGCTCTTAGTCAGCATGTGGCAAATGCTGCCAGGCCTGGGACTCACCCTTCAGTGGGCTCCCCTCTGGCCCAGGGCAGGTCCAGAAATGCTGTCCAAGAGCCAAGGCCTAGAATCAGGGACCCCAAGAGCCCACTTGGTGTTTGAACCCACTATGGCCAAGCTGATACCTAAGATACAAAACAAAGTCCCCTTTGTTTTTCCCTCTGCTTTTCTCAAGCAGAGTCTCCCACTGTAGCCACTACAGCTGGGAATGTGCTATGTCTCACCTGAAGCCAGCATGTCTCAGAGTCTCAAGCCAAGGCCCATGGCGTACTATGTGGTTATCACTGCTAGTTATTCGGGGCCCAAAGGGCCCTTTAGTCAGTACAGGATGGATCCTGACAGGATTGGGTCTCTCCCTTCAAGGCAACAGGTTCCCTTCTAGCCCAGGCGTGTGTCTAGAAATGTTATCCAGGAGCTAGGGCTTGGAATGGGGGCCTGATCAGTACCCTATCCTACTGTAGTTGAGCTGGTATCCAAGATGCAAGACGAAAGTCCTCTTTATTCTTCCTTCTCCTCTGCCCCAGCAGAAGGCAGGGGGTCTCTTTTGGAGCTACGAGCTGGGCTTCCTGGGCTTGGAGGAGAGGTGGCACAAGCAACTCCCTTAGGTGTTCCAGTTGATGTCTTAGTAAGTCATGTGCCCCCAATTCCACTGGTGCCAAGCCCAGCTCAGCACTAGGACTTGCAGTCCTTTTGGCCTACCCTGCCTTTTAAGTTTATTTAGGACCCCGGCATACCTCAGCCCACAGTGGCAAGGCTTGCCAGAACTCAAGTTCCAACCGCTGAGATGGGCAATTCCCCTCTGGCTAGGGATGGTCTGAATGCTCCCTCCATGTGTGGGCATCAGCTGAGTTCAGCCTGGTTTTGCTTTTTGCTGTTACAGGGCATTCAATGAGAAGTCTCACAATTGCTGCACTCCTCCTATCCCAAGCATACAAATTTCTCCACACCACACAGTCACTGCATGGGGGATGGAGGAGAGGTGGTATCAGCAATTCAAGGCTGTCTTTCCTATCCTGTTCAGTGCTTCTTTGGGCAATATGAAGTTAAAACCAGGTTCTGTGAGTGCTCACCTGATTTTTGTTTCTTATGAAAGTGCTTTTTGTGTGTAGTTGTTAAATTTGGTGTTCCTGTGGAGGGGGACATCCAGTGGAGCCTTCTAGTTCACCATCTTGCTCTGTACCCCAAGATCTAAAATAAATACATTTTGACACGAAGTGTCATGCCACAGATATGTGGAAAATGTATTTATGTGAAACATCCATTGCTTAATGTCAGATAAATTAGATATTCATTCTGACAATACTATGCTGATATCTTGATTTATTCTATTTACCATGCGGTTTTTACAGAAAAAAAAATCCTAAGTGCCATTTTAGAAACCTAGAAATATGTAGGCAGATAGCAGGAAAAAATACTTCTAGATTCTTTTAAGTTATTTCTGTATCTGGGGAGAAAAACACATGGTTTACTCTTCAAAGATTTTGAATTGGAAAACATATGCACATTCTCTTTTTTCCTACACCACTCTTAATTCTTATTAACAACAGGGAAGATCTCTAGTAAAAGGGGATTACAAAAAACTAGGGGACAGCCTATAAAGGTGAGTCCCAATTTCCAAACATTTGACTCTCCACTGCCTTCACCATCCACAGCTTATTATTAAGAAGATCTCCCTACAGTAAGAACCAAACTTTGTACTGATTATCACATAATTATAAAAGTACAATCACTGGTAAGAAAACATGATAGATTTATTCATAAGACATAGATGTACAAACAAATATAACAAATGTACATGACATCTGAATCACAAAATTTCGGCAAAGAAATAATGTCATTGAAAGGCTAAAGAACAAAAATGATGAGACACCTTAAGAAAGTTTCAGGATAAGCAATGCATAGTTTGTCTACTCAGAAAAAAAAATCAGTTCGAAAAAACAAACAAGCAAACAAAATACACAGAATACAGGAAAATGGAAAGCTCTAAGCACTAAACGCAGGGAACTACTGATTTCTGATAGTCCAAGTTAACTACCATCTAGAAACAAATCTGGCATTTTAACAACTGTAATGAGAATCTATAAACAGCTCTACCTTTTTCACGTGGTAATCTCCTTATAATTGTATCAATACTATGTTTGAATAGTATTTTCTCTTGAAGCTTTCTTTGGTTTCTCACACTTAGTCACACTATGTATTTCAATTTTTGCATCAATCATACTGAGGTTTTGGTTTTCATATAGTCCTTCCCTATCAGACTTCGAATTTCTTGATGTTTCTGTTTTCTTGTGTATTCTATTTGCTTATCACAGTTACTGTCACACACATAATAAAAATTTTATAGATGAATGAAATGGATGGTATGTAGAACATATCAGAACAGACAGACAAAACAGACAGCTGCCAATAATACTTATGTAATAACAGAATGGGTCTGGGCTAATAAGGAAAAGAAAAAACAGAATAATCCATTCCAAAAAAAAGAAAAAAGGGATTTCTAAGGATGAGTAAAGATTTGATTTTCTTTCTTGTAGCTCAAAATATCTTTTTATGTTCAGCTAAAAACTTCTTTTGAAAGGCACTAGAAGCATTGCCTCCTCCAACCCCAACCACCAGCCAGAACCCCACCAAGCAATGAACACACCTGCTGCCCAGACCTCTGTTTCTAAATACTGCCTCCAACTAAAATAAACCAGGACTCTTTGAAGAAATACGTAACTCCAGACATGGAATACAGAAAGAACAAGTCTATCCTGAGCACTCCTGTGTCAGAAAGCAAGATATGCTCAAAGACCAGTAGGACCTATTAAGAGGACAAAGGGCCAAGTTAAAAGGGGGTTCCCACGGGCCACATTTGGGACAACTTAAGCATATTTTTTAAAAGTAATAGAGTATAACATATGGAATAAGTAAAAATTAATGGATACATAGAGATACTTAAGGGAGGAAAAAGAGATAAGGAAAGGGGGTGGGGAAAGAAAATCTCCGCTGAAGAATGCCAGTAATAAATATAGAAGGAATGACCAAATTAGAAAATCACCAATTTGCAACCCCCAATGTAAAAGCTAATTCAGGCAAAAATCACCAATGTATGCTAAGGCCATTAGGTAAAAAGTTGTTAAAAACAGAATATTCTCATGGTGCCTAAGTATTACCTCACAGATTACTTAGCAACACAAAGGGGAAAATGTATCTTTAAAATGGAAACCTGGCTGTCACCACCTTAAGTCATTAAACTTAATGTTACTGATAATAGGAGGACAACCTGATATTATGTAATTCATGAAATGACAAAATAGGAAAAAAACATCATTACCTATGAAATATTCTCTCCAAAAATGTTTAATCCAACCCCATCAAATCTCTAGATCAGGAGTTAAGCTTTATTGTCCTGTGGATTTCTTTTACAGTCTGGTAAAGCTTATGGATGCCTTCTTAGAATAATGTTTTTAAATGCATAAAACACACAAGACTACAATGGACAATTATACTGAAATACAGTTACCATAATAATTGTTTAAATTATAACAGTAATATTATTTCTTCTTTTTCAGACAGGGTCTCACTCTGTTACCCAGGCTGGAGTGCAGTGGCACAATCACAGCTCTCTGCAATCTCAACCTACTGGGTGCAAGCGATCCTCCCACCTCAGCCTCCTGAGTAGCTGGGACCACAGGTGCACGCTACTACACCTGGCTAATTTTTGTAGAGAGGAGGTCTCACTATGTTGTCCAGGCTGGTCCTGAACTCGTGGGTTCACGCAGTCCTCCCGCATCAGCCTCCCAAAGTGTTGGTATTAACAGGCATGAGCTACCATGCATGCCCAGTCTATTATTACTTCTTAATACAAATCTAGCAACTACCTTAATTTATAGACAATAAATGAGCATAAATTAAATCTTAAGATATCTGCAGCAATTGAATGTGATATGAGAATACCTGAGATTTCTATTGGTGACAAAGCTACAGGTACTGTAAATGTACTGTCCATACTGTATCCATGAAGGGTTTCTTATACTTACAATTAAAGGAAATGCTAAAATCCAGTTAGAGCAGAGTTTCTTAACCTTGACACTACTGACATTATGAATGGGATAAGTCTGTTATCAGGGACTCTCTTGTACCCACCCAGCTGTGACAATCAAAAATGTCTCCAGACATTGCCAAATGTCCAAGGGTTGGGGAAGGAGAAGACAAACTCACCCCAGTTGAGAACCACTGAGTTAGAGATAAGTTAAAATAAAGATGTAATTTTTTCCCCATCTAAAGTTCATAGATTCCCTGAATTCTACAGACCCTACAGAGTCTGTGAACTCAAGGTTCAGTTCTGTTGGCTCTAGACCTACCTTTGAGTTTACAGTAAACAGAAGGAAGTAGGATAGTAAGGTTTAAACCACCATATATGAGGAAACAATGAGACAAATCAAGAGTATGAGATATTCTATAAAGAAATTGGCTTGGATACTTAGTCATTTTAAAAAGGTTGGAAAACTTTAGACTAAAATAAATAAATTACGTGATTATTTACCTGCTTGTTTCCTATCTCTGCCACTATACTGTAAACTTATATTTGTTTCATTCACTTTCCTATACCATACCCAATACAAACTCTAAGCATTCAGTAAACCACATGACTATTCAATGAATGAATGAGCAAATGAATGAATATCACAGAGAGTGGGTAAAGACACGTAAGCCACTAACACAATACCTCAAAATGTTCACATACATTTCAAATCTAAAAATATAAATCCAAAATATATTTTCTTGTTTGTATAACATTACTTGACTTTCTGAAATTTGATTCTAGATCTCCACCTTCCTTATAAAACGATATACTAGTTAAGAGTATTGGCCATACAATGAGTTAGATCTCTGTCATTTATTAGTTGTGTGACAACTGTCTTACCTTCCTAAGTCTCAGTTTCCTCATTTGTAAAATGGGACAGCAGCAGTATCTTCCTCATTGGAATGTTGTAAGATTTAAATAACTTATGTAAGTTCATAGCATAATACTTGGTACACAGTAGACATTCAATAAAGAATTGCAACAACCATTATTATAAACATTTTGTTTTTTTGGTTTTTTTTTGAGACAGAGTCTCACTCTGTCACCAGGCTAGAGTGCAGTGGCGTAATCTCGGCTCACTGCAACCTCTGCCTCCCAGGTTCAAGCCATTCTCCTGCCTCAGCCTCCTGATTAGCTGGGACTACAGGCGCACACCACCATGCCCAGCTAATTTTTGTAATTTTTAGTAGAGTCAGGGTTTCACCATATTGGTCAGGCTGGTCTCGAACTCCTGACCTCAGGTGATCCGCCCACCTTGGTCTCCCAAAGTGCTGGGATTACAGGTGTGAGCCACCATGCCCGGCAAACATCTTTTTAAATGGTCAGCAAATATTAACATTTCAACTGTGCCATAGAAAATTTTAAAATAACTACAAACTTTAGGATCCTGATCCTCCTCTTCTGGTGTCTTTTTCTTTGCTTGAGCATTCCTAATCCTGGAGAGAGAGGTGGTGGGTAGGGGGAAATAGAGGGGAAACAGCAAGAACAAACAAACCAATATGGGCAGACATAATTTACTTTCAGAAAAGTCACCAAAGCAAGAAAAATGATCCTCATTGCCATGACACTAAAGGGGGTAAAAAGAATATTGGAAAGTGATAATGAAGCCAGAAAACATGGTGGCCTAGAACAAAAGCAACTTTGATGACAAAAACTGTGCCTGTGGGAGAGAAGAGAGATGAGGAGGTGGTAGGGGAGTGACTGGAAATAATGGTTTGGAAGACATCTGAGTATAGGTCAAAGTTAAGTCCATGGAAGTAGAGTAGATGAGATAAAAATTACAATTTCTGAGTTGGACAAGACTTTAAAAGAATATCTGCCTCAACTTTCTACTTCATATATAAATCCTTTCTATAAGGGGTCTATCTGCCTCTACTTGAAAACTTCAATAATGAAGAATTAACTACTTCAAAAGCAGAGTACTACTGTAAAACAACCATAATTACTTTGGAGAAAAAAAATTCTTGTAGTGAACAGAATCCTGCCTCCCTGAATTTTCCATTACTGCTTCTAGTTCAATTACATTACAGGAATGAATTAGTAGATAACTACAGATAGTCACAGGAAAGTGATATACAAGTGGAGAAAGTGCCGAAGAAGAGAGCTAATGAAAGCTCTGAGCAAGGGGTAGGGCAAATCTGTTTAGAGGAAAAGACAATGGCAATCAGAAATACCATCCTTACACAGGGAAGATGTGTCAGGAAGTAAAGTGCAAACAGTAAGTAGCATCAACATGCTGCAAAGAGGTCAACGAGATTACTAACTTTAGAAAGGATACTGGATTAAGAACGGTTTCAGGACAGTGGTTAGGGAAGAAGCCATCCCACTGAGGTTAAGAAGTAAGTGATGAAGTAATAAAGGCAACAGTATCAACATCTCTTTCATGGTAAAAAGAAAAAAAAAAAAAAAAAAAAGAACAAGAGTTGAGCAAGAATCTTTTAGGCAAACGGAGACCTGAGCATATTTGTAGGCAAACAGCAAGAAGTCAACTGAAGGGTGAGATTAAAGAGGAACAAGAGGCCCAGCGCGGTGGCTCATGTCTGTAATTCCAGCACTTTGGGAGGCTGAGGCGAGTGGATCACCTGAGGTCAGGAGTTCAAGATCAGCCTAGCCAACGTGGTGAAACCCCGTCTCTACAAAAAATATGAAAAATTAGCCGGGCGTGGTGGCGGGCACCTGTAATCTCAGCTACTCTGGAGGCTGAGGCACAAGAATTGCTTGAACCCGGGAGGCAGAGGTTGCAATGAGCCAAGATCACGCCACTGCACTCCAGCCTGGGTGACAGAGCGAGACTCTGTCTCAAAAAAAAAAAAAAAAAAAAAAAAGGAACAAGTAAATGGTGGAGAAAGGAGATGGTCAGAGTTACATACACACAGGAATGGGGTGAGAGGGGATGGGAAAAGGAAAGACAAAGTGAGAAAGAAAGAATATCAAGCCCAGGGACTATAAGGCACCTCAGGTTTATGCCACACCTTGAGAAAGACAGGACTTTGTCAAGCAACAGTGAGAAAATAAGCAGGCTGACCTAGAAAAGTTGCCTCACACCCTATTCCTGTGCCCAATGTGTGAGTAGGAGGAGGAGTGGAATCAGCTGGGACTGCAGGTTCTGAAGGTTCTGTGAAGTGTTAGATCAAGAGTGCAGTAAAAATATGTTATCAATGAAAGAAGGAAGGATGACAGGGAAGAACGAAATGGAAAGACAAGAAGAATTGCATCATCACTAATATCTGACTCTACAGTAAAATACAGTGAACACTATACAGTTCATAATTGCTTACTTTCAGATTTTTGTTCATCTTCAAATTATCCTAGTAAGAAAAACATTTCTGAATGAATCAATGAATCAATGATCTCCATTATATGAATGAAGAAACAAGTTCAAGAGTAACTTGATTTCAGACCATTTAGTGAGTTAACTGTGAAGAGGGAATCTGAATTCAGATTTTCTGATTCTAAGTTCCATGCCTCTGTCTCTGCACCAATAAAAAAATTTTAAATTATTTCACTACTCCTTCCCACCCATTTCAGGCATCTGGTGCTTTCTTTTTCTGTCTGTCTCCTTATTAGATCAATGACTGAACCAATAATTATTTACTCTCATAACTATCACTTATGTCCATCTTCTGTTGAATGATATAATTAACATCTAATTGTGATAATTTTATAAGACCAGGATTATTCCAAAAGGAAAAAGATAGTATACAATTTTTTTTTTTTTGAGATGGAGTCTCGCTGTGTTGCCCAGGCTGGAGTACAGCGGCAAGATCTCAGTTCACAACAACCTCTGCCTCCCAGGTTCAAGCGATTATCCTGCCTCAGCCTCCTTAGTAGCTGGGACTATAGGCACCCGGCACCACGCCCAGCTAATTTTTGTATTTTTAGTACAGACGGGATTTCACCACGTTGCCCAGGCTGGTCTCAAACTCCTAACCTCAGGTGATCCGCCTGACTCAGCCTCCCAAAGTGCTGAGATTACAGGCGTGAGCCACCACACCCAGCCTACACTTTCATCAGTGTAATTTACTGCATTTTTCTTACCAAAGGAATTAATTTGGCATCTGTAATGGGAGATAAATACACTACTTTGGCCCATCATTTTAGCACTTTCAAGAAAGTTTGAGCCCAAGAAGTTGAGGCTGCAGTGAGCTGTGATGGCGTCACTGCACTCTGACCGAGGCAATGGAGAGAGGCCTTCTCAACAACAACTTCTGAATTCCATATAATTGACCCTTTTTTTTTTTTTTGAGACAGTCTCACTCTGTCACTCAGGCTGGAGTACAGTGGCGTAATCTCGGCTCACTGCAACCTCCCGCTTCTGGATTCAACTGATTCTCCTGCCTCAGCCTCCGAAGAAACTGGGACTACAAGCACCTGTCACCTTGCCTGGCTAATTTTCGTATTTTCAGTAGAGACGAAATTTCACATGTTGGCCAGGCTGGTCTCAAACTCCTGACCTCAGGTGATCTGCCCACCTCTGCCTCCCAAAGTGCTGGCATTACAGGCATAAACCACTGCACCTGGCCCCATATAATTGACTTATAAATTAATTTTTTTAAAAAAAATGTCTAATTTGAGAAAACATGGATAAAGTGGAATTTCTTTTTAACACTGGAGCTGGACAGAGCTTTTTTGACATAATTTTGATACAATGTTGGACCTAATTTTTTTTAAAGTCCATACTTGACTGCTATTTTTTTAAAAGCAACAACAAAAAAAATCTCAAATTTCATTTCTCCAAATTTAGAAGTACTGATAATATGCAAGAAAAACTTAACCATACTGTAATGTCCTACCAAAGATCAGTCTGATAGAACTCAGGATTTTGTTGCCGTAGTAAAAACTCTGCCCCCTCCTTTCTCCACCACCTTTTCTTGTTCCTCTTTAATCTCATCCTTCAGTTGGTTTCTTGCTGTTTGCCTACAAAATACATCAAATATCTCACATTCTAAGAAGTACACAACATTTTTGAAATGTAAGAGTCAATTTCTAGTAAATGGTATAGTTAAGTTTTTCACACTACCTATACACAAATAGCAATATACTTCTACACTATACTTAAGATTTATCATTTGACAAAATCTAGTTTAATCAGAATTTTTAAAAATCCTTAAATTTTTTTTAAATGCATATCACATATATTATTGCTCACAAAAATCTCAATATTGAAGGTACAATCTAAACATACTCTCAAGAAATACTAACATTGGGGCTGTCATATAAATAAGAACTTCTATAGTCCTCTTGAGCATTAAAGAAGTATGGAAGAGGCTTAAGGAACCCAGAAAATAAGAACAAAGTTGTAGTAATCTAATTTGCTTTTTCTTTACATCCTCATATAGCATTTACGAGACCCTGTGCTTTGCAGGAAACTCTGAATGCATGCGCTTCCCAAAGTTACTTATTTACTTTTTATTTAGTGACAAGGAACAATAAGAAATAATAGTGACTAGAAGGATAAAAATTATAACAATTTGTAATCTTAGACTTAAATATTTTTAAATGGCTTATAAAACAAATGCTATTTCATGTGACATCTTTATCAGGAATAAAAATCATAGATGTCCTCATAAAATAATATATAATTTTTAAGTCTAGATAATATTCCAAATAAAAGCAATGTCTTTTTTTCCCCAGCACTCATCAGAGAATTATAACTTTATAGCAGCCATTAAAATTAAGGGGAGGCCCAGGCGCAGTGGCTCATGCCTGTAATCCCAACACTTTGGGAGGCTGAGGTGGGCAGGTCACAAGGACAGGAGATCCAGACCATCATGGCCAACATGGTGAAACCCTGTCTCTACTAAAATATAAAAAGTTAGCTGGGCGTGGTGGTGCATGCATGTAGTCCCAGTTACTCGGAAGGCTGAGGCAGGGGAATCACTTGAACATGGGAGGGGGAGGTGGCAGTGAGCCGTGATTACCCCACTGCACTCCAGACTGGCGACATAGCCAGGCTCCGTCTCAAAAGAAAACAAAAATTGATTAAGGGTCACAGGCCTGGAATATGAATAAACTATACTAAGATAAAATCTGTCTCTAGCATGTAAAAATTCCAACAACAACAACAAAATAACTTGGATGCTTTCTTACTCCTTTGGGCCATTGATATGACTGTATAACTAGTGAAATTTTTGTCAGTCAAAATGAACCATATTAGACACTTGTATTCTCTTCTTGGTGTCCCAGCCAAATATTAGCAAGATAATCTTAAAATCACTCATTCAGAGTTATTGAATAAATGTCTCAAATATATAAACTATTAGACACTTATTAAGTAACAAAGATGATACTTTCAAGAAATTTTCATTTTAGGGAAAATAAAGCAAAATAGCTAAGAGACATCTGCATTAAGTCAGTAAATAGTTCACAAATAAAAATATTAAATGTTAGTTTAAGGGAAAAGTAAAAACAGGGTTTATGATTACTATAACCTCAAACAAACAATAAATTAGTATTTTAATTAATCACTGCTTGGCACTACCCTTACATCCCTCCCCACTGGTTGGGTATCGTAGCCCTGTTCTACTTTACTAACTTCATTACTTGGCCTACATCCCCATTACTTTGTCTCCCTTGCATCTCTCCTCCCTCATCCACCTTCAATACAATCTGTCTTTGCTTTTCTCCTGGTTGCAGAAGACTGCCAGAAAAAACAGTAAAATATGCTGATTACAAATTTATGAGTTCCAGTCTCCAATGAGCGTCTGATGCTGCTCAGCAATTCTTTCACTTATTTATCTTGAAACACTTCTCTTCTCCATTCCCCACAAGATGTGTAACACTTTCAACACTCTCCTCAAGTCCCCTAGCCTGCCTACCTTCAACAACCCAAGGCTCAAAAAGTAACTGTTAAAAAAAAAAATTAAAAAACAAAGCCCCCAGATGTAGTTTTTTCCCTCCATATCCAAATGTATCTAATTATCATCTATACACAACTCCTAACTTTCTGAGATAGAGTATAGGTGTCTACTCTTTTCCAGAGTTAATCCCCTAACAGCTGTTCTTGATCTTACCTCTTCCTGCTTCATCTGGGACCTTTTTCTATTAGTTATTCCCCAATTCTATGTTTGATCTCTTCATCAGCCTATCAAAAAAAAAAAAAGTTCAAGCACCAAATGAAGGCCCTTTCCCTCCTCCCTGCCTCCTCCAGCTACTACGTCTTACCTCCCCTTCACTGGCAAACCTCTATTCTCTTTTTGGTCTACCTCCTTAGCTGACTTCCATCTTCACCACTTACTTGGCTCCAGGAAAGGTTAGGAATGACCTGATTTCTACATTCAGTGGCCTATATTCAGAATTTATCTAACCTGACCTCAATGCCCTGAAAAAGTCAAAGAAGGTAATAAAAGCAGAAGGAATGAAAAAGAAAGTCACCATTTGTAATCCTCCATAATGACTGATTCAAGCAAGGATCATTAATGGATACCAAAATCACTGGGTAAAGGGTGTCAAGGAATAGGATATTTACATGGCTATTAAGTATCCTCTACAAATTATTTATTAAATAGTAGAGAGATCTGTCAGTCCCACCTTTACCAAGTGATCGAACTTGCATTACCAATAGAGTGACAGCCTGAAATCATGTGCCTCCTGATGTAATACAGCAGTAGAAATACACATCATCTGTGTGGTGGTCTCACCAGAAATGTCTGACTAGAATCTAATTGTGAGGAACAAACCAATTCAGAATGTGGAACATGCTCCAGGACATACAGTCTCTACTTCTTAACAGATAAATCTAAAGAAGAGAGGAAGGCGGTAGGAAACTAGTCCAGACTGGGGGAGACTTAAAGAGACATACCAGCCAAATGCAATGCATTAACCTTGCATGAATCCTGCATTTGAGGGGGGAAAAGCTATAAAGATTTTTGGGATAACTAGGAAGATTTAAGTATAGAGTATACGTCAAATAATGTTATTAAGTAAATACTGATATATATATATAACATATATAATACCTATGAATACCACATTACTTATTCTGAATATTATCTGCAACTACTCTACCCTCAAATTACCCCATAAAAATCTTACTGAATAGCTGGGCCTTTGACCACCTCTACCCTTATTTTTATATGATTGTGAAAGAGAGGTGACCAGTTAACAAAATTGTAAGAAATTGGCGGGGCACGGTGGCTCACACCTGTAATTCCAATACTTTGGGAGGCTGAGGCAGGCGGATCACAAGGTCAGGAGTTTGAGACCTGTCTGACCAACATGGCGAAACCCTGTCTCCACTTAAAACACAAAAATTAGTCAAGCGCAGTGACGCGCACCTGTAATCCCAGCTACTCAGGAGGGTAAGGCAGGAGATCGCTTGAACCCAGGATGCAAAGGTTGCAGTAAGCCGAGATTGCACCACTGCACTCCAGCCTGGGCAACAGAGTGAGACTTTATTTTTTTAAATAATAATAATAAAATTGTAAGAAATTATATTTTTGCCCATTCATTTCATGCATTTTAATTAATTCAACTCTAAACGCTATAGCATAACTGTGGACTACTGGACATATAGAAAAATCAAAGTGACTTTTTTGCATAGAAAGATGAAAAATAATTTAAAAAGAAATCTAGAAGGAAATGAGATTTTACAAATGGTGAGTAGGCTTAAAACCCCTATTTCTTCAGTTAAATCCTCACATCTGAAGAATAATTACCACTGGTAGAAAAACCCTTCAAATACACAGGAAGGCAGGCATAGTAAATGAAGACAAAAGGATTACTCCCAAAAAGGGAATTAATCCAAATAACTGTAGCATACTCTTAAAAAGATTAAAACTATTTGTATAAGTCACTTACAACAATTTTAACTCTGAAATAAAATATATATTTTCAAGTCTTCTCAAATAGCATATCTGAAAACAAGGTAATCTTTTCTCAATAACTTAATTTCGCCATTTTAATAATCAGTTATTTTACTGTGCTATAATGGTGATACTCTCAGGTGCTATAGAAGGAAGTCAGTTTGCCCCTATATTAAGGAGTTTCAGTTTGCCCCTATATTAAGGAGTTTCAAATATTGATACACTAGTTATTTTACTAGTTTGTTATCAATATTTGTATTTAGTGCTTCTCTCCTCCCTAGAGAGGCTGTCAGCCATCACTATTCTCCGCCTTACTATCTATATTCCTGCCTTTGACAACCTCTATATTCCTTCCTAGTTTGATTCTTCTGAAGCGAATAACTCTTCTACAGTATGTTACAGTTGACACAGCATGTTAATACATATTACCTCATTTAATAATTCTTACAATAGCCTTGTAATACATGGATTATCACTACCCCTATTTTATAGATGAGAAAACTGAGGCTCAGAAAGAATAACTTGAGTAACTTATCCACAAGGTATGGATGATAAATAGCAAAAGTGATCTCAACTGTCAATTACCTTCTTTCATCAACAAATTAAGCGTGTTAAAAACATTAAATAGTCAAAAGTGGAGCTCATAGGGGAAAAAAAGATATTCATTATAAGCTTTGAATTTTTCTGGACATTCACAACATACATACATACATTAAGTTAAACACTTAGCTTACTTCTCCTTTCTTGGTAGTTGAAGCTGCCAGGAAAAAAAAAATCACTTCTGGATAAAAGATACGAATATATTCTATTTACAATTTCAAAAACATATGCAAAAATAACTAACAATGCAAAACAATATCCAAATTTGCAGTAAATTAAGTCTATTTTTGGAAAAAAAGGGTTTCTTTTTTCAGATTTGAAGACAACCTAAATATACAAAAGAATATCTGTATTGTGTCATAAATAGATTTCCTTTTATTTTTCCCTCAATTCCTCCTCTTGCAAAGAAACAGAGTTAGTTGCTAGAGGATCTAAGGTGTTAATCTAATTCACCAAACAGTGCCCACTAAGAGTATTTTCCCACCTGGTAGGAATCAAAAACACTAGGTCCTTACCAGAAATCACGCAACCCCTAGGTTTACAATGGTACCATTGACATTTTGAACCGGATAATTTCTTGCAGAGGTGGATGCAATATGTTCTGTGCATTGTAGGGTATTTAGCAACATCCCTAGCCAATAGCATTTCCTTCAGCTATGACAACCAAAAATGTCTCTAGGCACTGCCAAATTTCCCTTGGAGGTCAAAACCGTCCTTGCAGAGCAATTGTTTTATATGTTAGGGCACTGGATATTTGAAAAAGGAAACTTCCAACTGGCCCTGTTAATTATAATTTTTTAAGATTTGTTTTTTTAAAAAATAAGACATTAATAGTACAAGATACCTAAATAATACATCTGCTATCCTTCCTTAGGTTAAAGCATTTTTAGAGGATTTTGTAACATGGGTTTCATCAATGTAGCTACATATAGTCACTCACTTTTCCCCCCAAGTTGGGGGAATGTCCAGTTCTTTCTCAGCTCTGCTAGCAAAATGTCAAATACATACATATATACAAGAATCTAAACAATTCTAACTTCCAAAGTCCCATTTCTTGCTTTACATGGCCACGCTGTGGTTCTTGAGCCACGCATCCTAGAGATTCAAGCTTCTAATCTCCAGATTTCCTCATCTGGTTGCTGCCAACTAATAGTGAGGTAAGTAGGAAGTAAGCTGATGACCTTTAAGATCTTTTCCCACCCTGATATTCTAATATTCAATGACAAAAATGCCCACTTTTACTTATTGATTCCGACCTGACCAAACCACCTCTTGAGGTTACTGAAGACATTCATGCCTTCTTTCTCCAACTTTATGCTGAATACAACCAAAAAGTGTAACTATTATTTACAACATCACTTTTAATATTGGTGATCAGTTGCTTATTCCCTAGCTCAAATAAAAAATTTTAACATGCACACTGATTTTAAAGGAAAAGCTTTTCAAAAAGCTATGAGCCCACAGCATTATATGAAAGGCGCACATTGGGCCAATATTGAGACAGAAAGTACACTACTGGTTGCCTAAAGATGGGGCTGGGATGAAGAGAATGGGGAGTAACTGTTAATGGATACAAGGTTTTTTGAGGGAATGATGAAAATGTTCTAAAATTAGATTATGGTGATGTTTGCACAATTATTTAAATAAACTAAAAACCACTGAATTGTACACTTTTTTTTTTGAGATAGAGTCTCACTCTGTCACCCAGGCTAGAGTGCAGTGGTGCCATCTCGGCTCATTGCAATCTCCACCTCCCAGGTTCAAGTGATTCTCCAGCCTCGGCCTCTCCAGTAGCTGGGATGACAGGCGCTCGCCACCATGCCCGGCTAATTTCCCGGCTAATTTTTATATTTTTAATAGAGACGGGGTTTCACCATGTTGGCTAGACTGGTCTCGAACTATGGACCTCAGGTGACCTACCTGCCTAGACTTCTCAAAGTGCTGGGATTACAGGTGTGAGCCACCGAACCTAGCCAAGTTGTACACCTTAAATGGACGTATTTTATGGTATGTTAATTTTATCTCGATAAAGCAGTTTTTAAAAAGTTAAGAGCAGGAAAAAGGAATTGTAATTAACTTTTATTGATTAAAACAAAGAGTGTGATGGGTTGGGGCTGTGGCGCACACATCTAATCCCAGCACTTTGGGAGGCCGAGGCGGGTGGATCACAAGGTCAGGAGTTTGAGACCAGTCTGGCTAATATGATGAAACCCCGTCTCTACTAAGCCAGGCATGGGCACGCCTGTGGTCCCAGCTACTTGGGAGGCTGAGGCAGGAGAATCACCTGAACCTGGTAGGCGGAGGTTGCGGCAAGCTGAGATCGCCCCACTGCACTCCAGTATGGGCGACAGAGCAAGACCACGTCTCAAAAAAAAAAAAAAAAAAAAAAAAACAGAACGTGATGAAGAACAAATTCTGCAAAATTTGCCGTTTCATGGGCTATATAGGAATTGACTTCAATTCTGACACAAAAAATTACCTTATCCAGAAATAAATTTTAACTTTCCAAAAAATATAAACATATGCAAAAGTAATCACCTTTTCCTAGTAAACTTTTAGTATTAAAT
Organism: Theropithecus gelada; assembly: GCF_003255815.1. NCBI lineage: Eukaryota > Metazoa > Chordata > Mammalia > Primates > Cercopithecidae > Theropithecus > Theropithecus gelada. Next base: position 84,648,932 of record NC_037681.1, read on the forward strand.
TCTAATTTCAAAAACACTTCAGAAAGCCAAATGCTGTAGTAATAATAGTTCTACAAGAATAAAATATATGAATGTTAACAACAACAAAACAGTGTTTACAATTTGGTTGTGATGCATTCTTTATTTTAAAAACCCATTAAAACATTTTTCATTTATTTAAAAAGCGATCCTCAGACTGCCTCTTAGATTGGTAGTGTAATAATTCTTAAGTTATCAGAACATAATTTTAAAATAGCCAAATTACAATAAAATTGCAAACTCTACTGTCCCAAACATCAATTACACATACTGATCATTTTTACCCAAACCTATCATGAGCAACGATGATCACTACAAACCATCAACATCCATTTCTAGGAAATCCGATTCTGACTACACTACAAATACAGTCAAACAAACAAATCCCATCATGCCCTCTGTTCCATCATTTAACTGCTTAGAAATCATTTAGGCTCTGAAGGTGCTTTTTCCAATTAACTCTCCTTCGGATTTATAAAAGTGAATGTACATCAAAATCTGCAGTTTAGGTTATCGCAATAACATTTCTCAGTATACTACAAGTAATTTATCATGGTATTACTTAAAGTCGTTTACTATTAAGACTGCCCTGGATTTGACAAATCAGAAAAACAGCCAATTAAAAATAAAAACAGTACAATTTAATTCTTCGAAAGTAAGAGCCTCAATAAAGACCAAAAAATAAAACTGATTAGAAGGAAAAAAATCTTTTTTCGCAACCCCGGTCAGTCAAAATGCTAAAAATACCATCTTGAACTCAACACATGAACAGACCAAATGGCTAATTGTAATTGACAAGCCAAAGTTCCCAAGTCAACGACGGGAGAGCAGAGACGGCAGGGAGGGCCTGCCCTTTCTATCTGTGCAGAGATGGAAGGAGGCAGAACTGAAGAAAATTAATTATTGAACAAATTATTTCAAGCTACATTTTCAAAAGGCAAAAGACTAAGTAACTCTTTGGATTAGTCTTCCCCGGAGAGAAAAACAAACAAATGTTTAAACGATTCCAATAGAATCCAATAGGACTAGGGGCCTGGCTGGAAAAAGAAAAGGGAAAGTTTGGGGGCAGCGTCTAAGGGGGTGATGGAAGTTCCAAAGCTGGGATCCCAGAAAGAGAGGGGCTAGAGCGGCGTTTGCGGTCGCCGACAGGAGGTAGGGAACATAGCTGCCAGCCCCGATCCCGAAGGGAGAGTGAAAAGGAAAAAAAAAAAGGAGGTGGCGGAGAGGAGAATGGAAGCTTCAGCGCCGGTCAGTTGTGACCGAAACTCCGTCCGCTTCGGGCTGGGGAGGAGAGCCGAGGGGGTGGGGTCTCGGTCCCTCTCTCCGCAGGAGGTCGGGGTGAGAGTGGGCCGCGACGCGCGGGGGCCGCGGGGCACACCTACCTGCGGGTCCCGGGGCAGCCGCCCTGAGCGAGGCCTAGTGCATCGCCGCCGCCTCCAGCCCTCCACGTCGCACCGAGGCTGCTGCTCCACGGCCGCCGCCGCCCGGCGCCCGGCCGGGCCCGAGCCCGGCTTCCCGCCCCCGCCCCGCGCCCGCTGGCCAGTCGGCCCGGGGAGCACAGGGCCGCTCTCTCGAGCCCAGCTCCACTCGGGGGTGAGAGGCGGCAGCGGCGGCTCCCTCACGTCTCTCCCGGGTGTCCTGTCAGCCAGCAGTTTCCCCCGGGTCCGCAGCGCCGCCTCCGCCGCTGCTGCCGCCGCCTCTCCCACATCCCCGGCCTCCAGGGGAGCCGCCGCCGCCGCGCCACGACCACTGCCTCTAGCGCTTCTGCTCCCGGCTCCACTGCTTTCCCTCACCCCGCCGGCCCAGCCGGCTTGGCCCGGTCGGGTGTGGGGAGACAGCGCCGGAGGCCGCCGCAGCCCCCAGCCCACAATCCACCGCGCGGCCCCGCCGGGGCGGGAGGGCCGCGGCCCGGGCCGGGGGGAGCGCCCGCCGCCTGGGGAAAGCGGCTTTGGCGCAGGCCGGCGTGCCAGTCGCAGGCGCAGCCAGAGTTCTCTCGGGGCGGGGAGTACACCGCGTGGCTCCCCTGCGCCTCCTCTAATAGTCCTACACGCAGACAGAAATCCACGCTGAATTCCACTTTCCCCACCACCCTTCCCCCCAACTCCCAGTTTTCAGGAACACCCAGATGCCTCCTGCCGCCTTCCCCGAGACTGGGACGCGACCCCTCCAGCGTAGCCCTCGCCACCCACAAGACCAACCGACTCGAAAGATCCCTAAATCACCCGGGACCTATTAAAGCAAATACTTCCACGAGATTCCACCTCTCTTCCACCCCCTCGAAGTAAATGCTTTTCAGCCGTTCCCAAATAAATGCCCTTCCAAAGGTTAAAGGTCACCCCTCCGCAACAACCCAATTCTCTCCATTGAGGACTTTTCCCCATCCGGTCCTCCCCTCCAAGTCTTCCCCAAGTTCCAGGCCTTCCTCCCAGGCACTGAAATCAGTTATTCCTGTTACTTGACTGAGATACTTGGAGTGTGTATGATAATTAATACCTTCTAATTCTGATTTCAGCCTGGTTTCACAGTACTTGCAACTTTAAACCAATAAAATACAGTCCACAAGAAAGGGAAGGTCTTAGTATATAAATACAAACACAGACACACACACACACACATATATATATGGATGTGGAAGAAAAAGGTCCTCAATCATTTGAGTGCTTGTGGCTTAATTTTGGGAAGATTTTATTCAATTTTGAAATTCTTGCCTAAAAATACATTTCAAGCATTTACAAGACATAGTATGTTTTAACAAATCAAAAGTGAAAATACTCTTATAGTTGGGGGGTTGAAAAAAAAGTTGATCCAAGTTTCACTTCTAAGAAGTCACTTTGAAAACTGCAAACATAACTTTTATGAAATAATATTTTACCCACCAAAGAGCTAAAATTGGGGGAAGAGGACAAAAAGTAAGGAAGCATCAAAAATAGTTAAGAGAAAACTCTTACATTATATTTTTCTAAATTCAATCCTCTACAATTATGTAATAAACAAGGTGAGAAAATCATTCTCCAGTATGAAATAAATTTAACTATAAAATAGTGAAGTCCTCTTAAATCCCTGATCGCTTATAAAACCAGTTGAGTTTACATAGAAGCAGAGTAGAATGGTGGTTACCAAAGACTGGGGGCAAAGGGTGATGAGGAAAGGGGAAATGTGGGTCAAAGGGTATAAAGTTTCAGGTAGAAGGAATAAATTTTAGTGATCTATTGCACAGCATGATGACCACAGTTAATAACAATGTATTTAATATTCCAGAATAGCTAAAAGAGTATTTTGTTTTGTTTTGTTGAGACTGAGTCTGGCTCTGTCGCCCAGGCCAGAGTGCAGTGGCAGGATCTCAGCTCACTGCAACATCGGCCTCCCAGGTTTAAGCAATTCTCCTGCCTCAGCCTCCAGAGCATCTGGGACTACAGGTGCGCACCACCACGCCCAGCTAATTTTTGTATGTTTAGTAGAGATAGGGTTTCACCATATTTGCCAGGCTGGTCTCCAACTCCTGACCTCGTGATCCACCTGCCTCAGCCTCCCGAAGTGCTGGGATTACAGGCATGAGCCACCACGCCCGGCCAAGAGTACATTTTAAATGTTCTCACCGTAAAAAAAAAAAGCTGGGTACAGTGGCCCACACTTGTAGTCTCAGCTGAACTGGAAGGATGCCTTGAAACTAGCAGTTTGAGTTCAGCCTGGACAACATAGCCAGACACCATCTCTTAAAAAAAAAAAAAAAAGTAGGTGAGGTGAAAGATGTGTTAATTTGCTTGGTTTAGTTATTCCACAGTGTATACATATATCAAAACATCACATTGGATCCTATAAATATATATAATTATTATTTGTCAATTTAAAAATTTTTATTAAAAAAGATGTGTTTATACTGGGAAAATATTAAGAAGAGGATTAACCAAGTTTTGTCTAAGGCCAGAAAGGAAAATAGTTTTTCTTTATGTCTAGAATCAGCTCATAGATTATACTAAGAATTGGATTTAGCAAATTCCTATAATTTGACCCGCCTCAGGAAGTCAACAACAGTTCAAAAACTTCCTTAAGCCTGGCTGGTTTGGCCTTTAACAAAATATTTGTGTTTATACCCCACCTTGTTCCAGAAAAGATTCCAAGCTGGCATTTGGACTACATGATAGCCATCAGTTGTCTCCCAGACACTGGAACAAGACAGTCTGGTTTGCTTAATTATCCATCTGTTGATAACATACCATAAGAAGAAAATACACATTGAGTGTTGTGCTTAGTTCTTTCAGAGATCCAGCTCAATGTTTACTTTTACTTTTACTTTTCCACAGAACAATTCATAATCTTGAATCTAAACAGAAAAGTAAATGCTGATGATCAAGTTTGCAAAATTTTTTTAAAGAGTGTAAACTGGGCAAGCAATTTCATTTAAAGCTAGATAAATTTCAAATTAATTAGTATGTTCACTTGCTATCACTTGAATCATTTCAGTATGAGAACTAAAAGCCAAATCATAAATATGTAGGTATAGATATATTATTAGTTTACATTTCCGGAAAGCACAGATGATGGAAAATTAAGAAATTAATAAAAAATTAAGAAATTGATAGGAGTTAAGATTCCATCGTTGCCCTCAAAAAAAGTAATCAGGAAAAAAATATTTAGCTACCATGTCACTAACACTGTATTTGGCATGTTTATTATATCTGTTATTATATCTGTTACCCACCAATCACATGAAAGGTGATAGTCCACCCAGGTTGTATGTTCTAATTAGAGGGAGAATGGCAAATTTTCTAATGCCATAACACCTATAAAAGGCCTATGTTTATGTTTACTGTGTATTCTGTGCATATTTGTGTGGGTGGCAGTAGTGAGGTTAACTTATCTAGTCAATCACTGAACACTGGCTTTGTGTTTTTTTTTTTTCTTTTTTTTTTTTGAGACGGAGTCTTGCTCTGTGTCCCAGGCTGGACTACAGTGGCGCAATCTTGGCTCACTGCAAGCTCCGCCTCCCGGGTTCACAATACATTCTCCTGCCTCAGCCTCCCGAAGCAACTAGGACTACAGGCGCCCACCAGCATGCCTGGCTAATTTTTTATATTTTTAGTAGAGACAGGATTTCACCATGTTAGCCAGGATGGTCTTGATCTCCTGACCTCGTAATCCACCCGCCTCAGCCTCCCAAAGTGCTGGGATTACAGGCATGAACCACCGTGCCAAGCCTGAACATTGCCTTTCTAATGATTTATTTGATAGAAACTATACATTCACGTGCAATATAAATACAGAGGGGAAAGGGGGCACTGATAGAATGAACAATTAGAAAAATCATTTTGCAATTTAATAAGATAGAAGCACTAGCTTCTTTTTTCTGTGATAGAAAACCTTGAATCTATCAAATGGAAACCCATCCAAGTGCTTAACCTACTCTTCAGCTAAATATGTGTAATTATATTGTGTGTTTAGTATAAATAAGTTATCTTTGATAAGCAAAATTTATATGCACTCATGAACTGAAGATATCAAGCTGGTAATTGTTTCATTAGGGTTTGGGTTTTCTATCCAATGTCCTGAATTATTTTATGCATCATATTTGAGCTATTCTTAAATGTTATATATATAAATATTTAATTATATGTGTTTTTATAATTTAAAAATTTTTTATAATTTTTGATATAGCTAATGTATAGTATATAAAAATATAAATGAAAATTTATAACAATATGACTCTAACTTGAAACTGTGTTTTGATATTTCTTCATAGGTAATATGGGACTATCTTAATGTAGGAAAATTTCCAGTTTACTTTGAGTATGGTGTAAGATATTAAAGCTAAATGTAGATATAAGCATCACTAGAAAATTTATAATATTTTCTGTGATAATGTACTCAATACTTGTTGGGAGTAATATACAAGTTTTCAACATATCTTTTTGTCTTCTACATCAGCCGCTTGGTTACTTTGGAAGCAATTATTTAACTCTGTTAAATTTCTCTGTTAACTTTTTTCTTGACCTTGATATTTCAGATTTCCATTTTTATTATTATAATAACAGCAGCTGTAATCTACTAAGAATTTACTGCACCCCAAGCATAGGGAAAAACCAAGATACTATGGTATATTAGTTTTCTATTGGCGTATACAAATTATCACCAATTTAGCAATTTAAAGCAACACACATTTATTATGTCATGGTTTCTGTGAGTCAGGAGTCTGAGCACAACTTAACTTGTCTTTGCTTAAGGTCTCACAACGCTGCAATCAAAGCATCCATCAGCCTGTATTCTCATCTGAAAGCTTGACTGAGGAAGAATCTGCTTCCAATCTCCCTCAGGTTGTTGGCAGCATTCATTTACTTGCATTTACAGACTGAGAGCCCTGGCTCCTTGCTGGCTCAAGGCTGCCCTCAGATTTTAGAGGCCACCTGCAGTTCCTCACCTTGTGGGTTTCCCTAACACAGCTGTTTACTTCATCAGCCAGTGAGGAGTGTCTGTAAAATCTCTAAAGTGAATCTGCTAGCCAAATGGAATGATATCCTAGTATATTTTCTATAGTCTGTGGTTTACAAGCAGGTCACAAGTTTCACTCACACACAAAAAGTGTGAACAATCGGCTGGGCGCGGTGGCTCAAGCCTGTAATCCCAGCACTTTGGGAGGCCGAGACGGGCGGATCACGAGGTCAGGAGATCGAGACCATCCTGGCTAACACGGTGAAACCCCGTCTCTATTAAGAAATACAAAAAACTAGCCGGGCGAGGTGGCGGGCGCCTGTAGTCCCAGCTACTCGGGAGACTGAGGCCGGAGAATGGCGTGAACCCGGGAGGCGGAGCTTGCAGTGAGCTGAGATCCGGCCACTGCACTCCAGCCCGGGCGACAGAGCGAGACTCCGTCTCAAAAAAAAAAAAAAAAAAGTGTGAACAATCATGGTTGCCTTTGATGGTAGCAATCATGAAGGGCTACCCTCGAGCCTGTAATTAAAATACCACAGGCTTTGAAGTTTGGCCAACCTTGGGCTTTAAACCTGGCTGTGACACTTTAGCTATGTGACTTTATTATCAGTCTCTCTAATTTGTAGTTTGTTCATCTGCAAAGAGGAAAATAATCTCTTTACACTTTATTTTTCTCCCATGTAAAATGAGGCTAATAATACAGTTGTAAGGATTAAATGAGCATTTTAACACAGTAACTGGTAACATGAAATACTCAATAAACACTTGTTAGTTTTCTCCCTTTGTTACCCCTCTTTCTCTCATCTCTTCTTATTTTGAACCTAGTCTGTTAGAAGTCCCAGTTGGCATTTCTACGCTTTCAACTGCTACGTATTTATCCTGGGTCCAGAGTTCATGTACATGTGTGCACCTGTATCTAGGGCCATTCAAAACCAACTCTAGTATCAACACCTTAAAAAACAGGATGGATAGTATTGCAAATGTTATCTCCAACTTGAGCTTGGAAAAATTAATAAAATGATGAATGCATAACATTAGATCATTATTAGACATAGAGGCTTTGAGAGTTTAGAGAACTTTGCTGGGGTTGGCTTCAGTTCTCCTCTGAATCATGTTCAACAGGTACAAGGCACAAAAGGATGTGTTCTGGCATAGTAGTGTTCATGGGCTCTGAGTTTGTATTCCAGCTTTGCCACTTTCTAAGTAACCTTGGGGATATTATTTAAGCTCTGTAAAGCTCAGTTCATTGTGGGGTAATGATAGTACTTAGACTTCATAGATGTGCTGTGAAAATTACATTTAAAGTGCACAGTCAGCCCTCCATATCTGCAGATTCCGCATCCATATATTCAGCCAACTGTGTATTGAATATATATATTTTAAAATGATAAAAAACCAATAAAAACAATATAGTATAACAACTATTTACATTGCATTAGGTATTATAAGTAATCTAGAGATGATTTAAAGTATCTGGGAGGATGTGCGTAGGTTGTATGCAAGTACTTAGCCATTTAATATAAAAGACTTGCTCAAATCCCTGATTTTGGTAACTGCAGAGGGGATAGTCCTTGAACCAATCATCCTCAGATACTGAGGGATGATTGTACTTAAATAGCATAATTTAATGCTTAGTTCATGGTTGGTACTTTAAAATGTTAACTATCATAATTATTATAATCTTCACTATATCATCATTATTAGGAAAGCTATATTAATGAAACCCACAGAACAGGAAGGGGCAAAATTTGACTGTGAATGAGGTGGCTGAGGTGAGGCATGAGAAGCCAGAAGATCTCAAAAGTCCTTATAAGCCCATGGGCTGCAAGTAAGATCAGTGGTAAGAAGGTATAAAAATTGGCAAGTCAGAGCCAGGTGTGGTGGCTCATGCCTGTGATGCCAGCACTTTGGGAGGCCAAGGTGGGAGAATCACATGAGCCCAGGAGTTTGAGACCAGCCTGGGCCATATAGTGAGACCTCATCTCTTAAAATAATTTTTAAAAGTTATATATATACATATATATATAGAGAGAGAGAGAGAGAACATTGACAAGTCAGAAACTGGACAAATAGGAACTGGGGGCCAAGGCAAAATTATGAATTCTCAACCAAACTGAAAAACACAACCCAAGACACAACAGAAGAGCACATGAAACAAATAATTCCTACTTCAAACGTGAATCCTTTTATATACTTCCTGCTGGAGCATGAGTCAACCACAGAGCATATCTGGTACGTGTCTGTACCATGCCTGATACAAGGTAAGAGTTCAATAACTATTTTGAATGGAAAACACAAGAGTCATATTCTTATAGGAAAACAGTGACTACGTTGTTGAGTAGAATAGAGGAGCATGACAATCAGAGATATGGGCATATCTTGACAAATATAAGATTACTTTCAAATTGGACCATTTCCCTAGAAAAGTAGTTATATATACCATTTTGTTAGTCCTGCTATCATATTTTTGCTTTATGTTGCTTTATACAGTATTTGGTTATTTATTCTCTGGAGAATTTGTCTAATGAACTAAATTGTAAATATTTCCAGGGCAGGATTTTCTGTTGTTGTTGCAGTGTACTTTTAAAAAATTTCCCTACAGAATCTGGAACAGTATACTACATAGTAGACTTTCAGTAGATGCTTGTTGAATTAAAATAATTATGAATTACCCCTCCTTAGTAAATGGTATTTGGCATAATGAATATTAATAATGTATAAAACTAGTGGGCAACCTTGAAATCATTCTTGACTTTCATGTACCACATCTAATTTGTCAGCAAGTTCTATTATTTCTACCTTTGAAATATATCTAGACTAAAGACTTCTCACCATTTACACTGCATCCAGTCGGATCCAAGCCATCTTGCCCACAGGGCCCTTGACTGTGGCTGTTGGACTGTAATATACTGCTCATTACCGAAGACACCATTCATACAGACAGCAGGGTGAATAATGCTTCTTGGAGTAGTACAGTGCAATGATCGTACTTGCCTGGATTGTTGCAAAAGTATTCTAGCCCATCTCCCCATATCTGCCTTCTCCCCTTTGACCCCACCAGTCTATTCTCAGAACAATAGTCAGCTTGCTCCTGTTGAAACTTAAGTCAGATCAGGTCATTCCTCCAGAAGCTCCCATCTCATTCAGAAAAAGTTAAAGTTCTTGCAAGGCCCTAGGTGATCTCATCCCACTGTTACCTATCTGACTTTATCTGCTCCTGCTCCCCCTATTTCTCACAACTGAGCTCCTCATGATTACCGAGAAACACCAGACATGGCCCTGCCCCAGAGCATTTGCACTTGCCCCTCTCTCTGCCTAGAATTTCCCCAGATGTCCACATAGCTAACTCCCTTACTTCCTTCAGGTCTTCATTCAAATGTCACCTTCTCAGTGAGGTGTTTCTTGACATGCATATTTCTCATTACAACACTATGCTTTAACTGCTTTTCCACTTTCTCCTTTTAGCCTTTATTATTATCTAACCCTCCATATGTTTTACTTTATTTATTGTTTGTCTGTCCCTGACATGAACACAAGCTCTTTGAGGGCAAGGATTTTTTTCTGTTTTGCTTACCACTTTACCACCCAACACCTAGAACAGTGCCTGTTCAAAGTAAGAGTTCAACAAATACTTGAAATAATGAATGAACGACTAAAAAAAAACTAGCTCTTATAAGTATACACCACTTTCTTTCATACACTAAGCAGAATAAATAACCAGTTGGTCTAATATGTTGAAAACAACTTGCCATTGATATGTTACAGGGCTCAAGATTTTTGTAAGCCACTATTAATTTATTATATTTATGATCAAGGTGATAGTCTTGGCTTATTTTACATTTGGAGTAATTTAAGGAATAATGATTTGAAAAATGTTTTAAATATGCAATTCTATAATGAAGTAGAACTATAAGGATAGACAGTCAAACATTTATTAGGAAAAAGTTTGTTTTTTTGTTTTTTTTTTTTGAGACAAAGTCTCGCTCTGTTGCCCAGGCTGGAGTGCAGTGGCGCAATCTCAGCTCACTGCGACCTCCGCCTTCTGGGTTCAAGCAATTGTCCTGCCTCGGCCTCCTGAGCAGCTGGGACCACAGGCACGCACCACCGTGCCCGGCTAATTTCTTTGTATTTTTAATGGAGATGGGGTTTCGCCATGTTGGCCAGGCTGGTCTCAAACTCCTGACCTCAGGTGATCTGCCCACCTCGGCCTCCCAAAGTGCTGGAATTACAGACATGAGCCACTGCGCCCAGCCAGGAAAAAAAATTCTCATTTAAAACTTCTTTAGGGAAAGGAGAAATTTTGTTTAAACTTCTCAAGGAAAATTGTGGGCAATTTTCAAGCCATACATTGCCAGAAAAATAGAAGCCAGGGTTGGCCTCTCAAAGGATTTTCTCAGGAACCACCTTATACATCAACAGGGTATGTGACACCACCAGTCATTGCTCAGGAAGAACACCCTAAGCGGTAGGAATACAAGGGATACAAATTCTTACCCTGCTATATAATATTTTTAAATGGAAAAAAAAAAAGAAAAATCAAGCAGTGAGGAAAATTTTACAAGGCCAATAGAGACAAAACAACCCTGAGCATCACAAAACTAGGAAAATTTAACAACATAATCCAAAGAAATTAATATAACAATGGATTGCAATTATGTAATGGATTTTCCTGGATACCAAAATGCATTATAAAGGTCATTTAATTCTCATGCCACTGTCTGGTCATTTGGTTCCCGTTACACCAGGCAGTAAAACATCTGTATTTTTTTACTCTCTTTACTGCTATGAATTCCTGAGCTCTAATAAAAAGTTCTCAGTCAGAATCTGGTTTCAATTTAGAAGTCTTACTTCCAAAAATCTAACTTTATATTTAGAACAGCATTTTTCCCTTCCATGCTTTTATTTAATAGCTTTTAAGCCAATATATAAAATAGAATTCATAAACTCAAAAGAAAGAAAACCGCTGAAATCAGACTTTTAGAACAGCAGATGCCTCTCATTTGACAGATGAGGGCTGAGACAGATCATGTTTTAGTGGTGGCAGCTGATTTCCAATCAGAAACCAGGTTTAAGGACATTAAGACTAGGTGATCTTTGCCTCACACTATACTGAGGGAATGCTATAACAAATAGCTGAAAAAGTAAGAATTACCTTAACTGAAATTACTTATTAGTTGAATTTTAAAAAAAGATATTCTCCTCTCACTGTCCCCAAAGGAAAAGTTAGAACTTTCACTAAAATATGAAATATGAAGTTTTTCATTAATTGTAAGAAAAAAACATCTTGTAGGAAAGATTTTGCTTGGTAACAGATATTTAATAACTTAGGAAATAATCAATATACATTAATTTATTATTTTAAATACTCTTTACCAGTTCTTAAGTCCAAAGATAGATCTCATGTTTGGTTGCAAGAATCCAGTATTTTAGAAAATGTATAGCCTATTTTTGTGTATTCTTCCTTCATAAATATGCAAAAGCCTATTTCTATTCTTCTAAGTTTGTCCCAACTTTACTTTGCAGATCAGTATGCATAGCAAAAGAAATGGTAAAATGAGCATAAAGGACACATTTACAAAGCATAGGTATTTCCATGTCTATTACAAATTGAAAGACTACTGACAGATTTTCCCCCTGCAGATCTCTAGAACAAGCATATATCAAATCAATGAGCAAACAAAAAGCTTGTATAAATGGCTTTGTCTTTATGATTAAACTGGCTCACTCAATGCATGCCAGTGGAGTGCTGCTTTGATTCCAGGTGGTCAGCATCTCTCTCTGGTTAATGGCATCCAAGAAGGAAATTGCTTATTCTTTACTGCCTGCTTGACCCACCTATATTTTGCTCTAGTATATTGGAGGCTACCTCAGTTACTCACTACTTGCCCCCAGAATGAGGTTAAATTTTGTCAAAATTATGATTCCTCTTAATGGTGGAACCAATATTGTGATCCTCATTCTAAGTCTTTTATTGTAACGACGTGGTAGGAAAAACATTTCTATACAAGTACTCCTTAACCCCCAGCACACATCCTCATTCCCAAATAAACATCCAGATATTTATCAAGGGCGTTCTCGGTCCTGTATGCTAGCAGCAAGCAAGACTGGTTCAGTTCTTGCTGTCATAGAACTTACAATCTGGAGTGAGAAGACAGACATTAAACAATTATAGGAGGCCGGGCGCGGTGGCTCAAGCCTGTAATCCCAGCACTTTGGGAGGCCGAGGCGGGTGGATCACGAGGTCAGGAGATCGAGACCATCCTGGCTAACATGGTGAAACCCCGTCTTTACTAAAAATACAAAAAACTAGCCGGGTGAGGTGGCGGGCGCCTGTAGTCCCAGCTACTCGGAGGCTGAGGCAGGAGAATGGCGTAAGCCCGGGAGGCGGAGCTTGCAGTGAGCCGAGATCGCGCCACTGCACTCCAGCCTGGGTGACACAGCGCGAGACTCCGTCTCAAAAAAAATAAAATAAAATAAAAAAATAAACAATTATAGGAAGTGTTAGACAATAGTTAGGATGTGTATCATGAGAAGGCAGAAGTTAGGAGAGCTTGTCAAGGTGAGTATAATTTAACACAGATAAATAGAGAATCCTTGCCCAAGAAAGCAACATTTAAACTGAAAAATGAATAGGAGTTGGTCAGGGAAGAGGAGTACTGGTGGTGAAGAGGAAACAGCCAGCAGAAAGAGGCTCTGAGGCATGAAGAACTAGTAGGTGAGCAGAGGAAACAAAGGACCAATGTGGCTGGCGTTAAATGAGACAATTGGGCCAAAGCCAGAGCATACAAGGTGTAGGTCTTGGTGGAGTTTGAGTCTTATTATAAACTATAATAGGGCTTTGGGCAACGAGATGACATAAGCATGTTTTTAAAAGATCAGTTTGACCCACTATGTGGAACGTGAATTAGTGAAGATAACCAAGAGAAGGTGTGGCACCTGCAGTTAGAAGGGTATCCAAGGGGTCCAGGTGTCAGGTAAAGACTAAGAGCAGTTAGACAGATGTCCTTGTTGGCTTGGGGTGCCATAACAAAATACCATAGACTGGTTGGCTTAAACACCAGAAATTTATTTCTCACAGTTCCAGAGACTGAACTCAGGGTGCCCATGTGGTCAAGTTTCTGGTGAGGACTCTCTTCCTGGCTTGTAGATGACTGCCTTCTACCTATGTCCTCACACGGTAGATAGTGAGAGAGAAACTTCAGTCTCCTCCTCTTCTTATAAAGACACTAATCCCTTCAGGGGAGCCCCATCATCCTGACCCTTTCTAAACCTAATTACCTTCCAAAGTCTAATTACCTCCAAATACCATTACATTACATTGAGGGTTAGGGCTTCAACATATGAATTTGTGAGGGGACACAAACATTCAGTCCATAACAACAGATCGAAGAGGTATCCTTGGAGACAGAATTGATAGTACTGGGTGATTGGTTGGACAAAGAAGCTAAGAAATGGGTAGCTATTAAAGATGATTCCAGTTGGGTGTGGTGGCTCTCGCCTGTAATCCTAGCATTTTGGGAGGCCGAGGCTGGCAGATCACAAGGTCAAGAGATTGAGACCATCCTGGCTAACATGGTGAAAAACAACGTAAGAAGGGAGAACAAATTTATTGCTTCTTGTCATTACAAAATCCAAGGTTAGGGATGACTTAAGACATGGTGGGATCTAACAGCTTAAATGATCGAGCAGGAACCAGTCTTTCCCCATCTCTCAGTCATGCTGTCATTCATTTAAAAATATTTATTGAAAAGCTGCTGTGTCCCATGCTCCATTTTAGACACTAGAGATGCAATGGTACAAAAGACAAGCAAGTCCACTATCACTGCTTCTTTTTAGCATTGTACTGGAGGTTCTAGTCAGTGCAATAATTCAAGAAAAAGACATTTTTAACAATATAAGAATTAAGAAGAAGTCTGGGCACTGTGGCCCATGCCTGTAATCCCAGCACTTTGGGAGGCTGAGGTGGGTGGATCATGAGATCAAGAGATTGAGACCATCCTAGTAAACATGGTGAAACTCCATCTCTACTAAAAATACAAAAATTAGCTGGGTGTGGTGGTGCGCACCTGAGTCCCAGCTACTCGGGAGGCTGAGGCAGGAGAATCGTTTGAATCTGGGAGGTGGAGGTTGCAGTAAGCCAAGATTGCACCACTGCACTCCAGCCTGGTGACAGAGCACGACTCCATCTCAGAAAAAAAAAAAAAAAAGAATTGAGAAGAAATAAAAGTGTTATTATATTTAGATAATACGAATGCATTTTTTAAAAAATTCCAATGACTCCATAAATATATTACTAGAATTAGTAAGTTGCTAGAAACAAGGTGTAGTGGGTAGAATTCTAAGTTGTCCCCAAAGATGCCAGTACAATAGATGTACAATCTATGTGAACACCTCCCCTTAAGTGTGGTGGACATGTGATATTGTGAGATTTCACTTCCATGGTTAGGTTATGCTGTATGGCAAAGGTGAAGGAATTTTGTGCATGTAATTAAGGTTCTCAGTCAGTTGAACTTGAATTAGTCAAAAAGAGAGATTATCATGGTGGCCCTTATGTAATTAGGTGAGCCCTTTTAGAAGACAGTCTAGATGTTAGAGACATTAGAAGTCAGAGATACTTGAAGCAAGAGAGATGCTCTCCTGTTGACCTTCAAGAGGTGAAATGCCATGTTTTGGAGAGGACCACATGGCAGGAAATTGTAGTGGCCTCTAGAAGCTGAGAGTGGCTGCTGGATGACAACCAATATGAAAAGAGGAAGCTCAGCTCTACCCTGCAAGGAACTGAGTTGTGCCAATAACCTGTGTGTTTGGTAGAGGATCCTGAGCCTCAGGTGAGATATTAGCCCTGGCTGATAATTTGATTTCAGCCTACGGAGACCCTAAGCAGATCTTTTGACATAGCCAATCTGTATGTAAACTACTAACTCATGGAAACTGCAAGATAATAAATTTGTGTTTTAAGACGCAAAATGTGCAACAATTTGTCTTGCAGCCATAGGGACCTAATAGATAAAGTCAATATACAATAATTCAATTATTTTTCTATATGCCAGTAACAAATAGAAAAAACATTTTTAAATTTTAGTTAATATTTACAATTGCACAAAATATCAAATACTTATGAACAAAAGTAATGAAAGACTGCAAGACCTCTTTATACAGAATACTACAGAATTTTATTAAGAGAAATTAAAGTTAACGTAAATAAATAGAAATATATGTCATGTTCATGGATTGGAAATGTTAATGTTGTAAATATGTCAGTCTCCCCAAACTGATTTACAGATCCAATGCAATCCCAACGAAAATCTCAACAGGTTTATTTGTAGAAAACAGAAACATGCTTCTAAAATGTGTATGGAAATACGAAGGGCAAAGAATGGCCAAAACACTCTGAAGAAGAGGAACAAGGTGAAAGGACTTATTCTACTGTTCATAAAGGTTTATTATAAAACAATAATATAATATGGTATTAGTATAGTAAAGCAATATTAATATCAGGATAGATAGACTCATCAAAGAGAATAGATAGTCCAGAAACAAACCCTTGCATACATAGACACTTGATTTATGAAAAATGTTACACTGCAGAGCATTAAGAAATGATGTCTTCAAATTAATAGGGCTGCGTCAATTGGAGAGCCGTATTTTTTAAAAAACAAACCTTGATTCCTACTTTATATCCCACACAAAAAATTAATTCCATATAGATTGTAGATCCAAATGTTAAATGGAAAAATAATTAAGCTTATAGAAGATAATATTGAAGAATATTTTACTCTAGGACACAAAAAGAACCACCATAAAGGAAAAGGTGGTTAAATTTGAGCATATTAAAATTAGGAACAGTGGCTCATGCCTGTAATCCCAGCACTTTGGGAGGCCGAGGCGGGTGGATCACGAGGTCAGGAGATTGAGACCATCCTGGCTAACATGGTGAAACCCCGTCTCTACTAAAAATACAAAAAATTAGCTGGGTGTGGTGGTGGGCTCCTGTAGTCCCAGCTACTCAGAAGGCTGAGGCAGGAGACTGGTATGAACCCAGTAGACGGAGCTTGCAGTGAGCTGAGATTGAGCCACTGCACTCCAGCCTGGCCGACAGAGTGAGACTCTGTTTCAAAAAACCCCAAAAATTAGGAACATTTGTTTGTCCAATGGCAGCATTAAGAGAATAAAAAGGCAAGCCCAGTAGGAGAAGGTATTTGCAACACCTGTAGCTAAGAAGGCTTTATATTCAGGATATTTTAAAAGATAAAAATTTTAACATCTCCTACAAATCAAAAAAGAAAAAAAAAGGGTAACTCAATAGACACTTGAATAGGTACTCCACAAAAAAGGACATACAAATAGCCAATAAACATATGAAAGGGTATTCAGCCTCATTAGTAATTAGTAAAGTGCAATATGATATACCGTACATTCATGTTTAAAGACTCATAATACCAAATGTTGCCTAGGATATGCAATAACAGGTACACACTAGGGTAGGAGAGTAAGCTGATACAATCACTTCAGAAGATAATTTGGCAGTAATCTTCTAAAGCGGAATATTTGTATACTCCATGATCCAGCAATTCTATTCTCAGGAATATATTCGATAGAAATGAAGGCATATATATACCAAAGACATTTACAATGTTGAGTGACAGAAGCCAGATACACAAGTATATATTCCATTCATCTATATAACTTTAAAAACTGTCAAACAATGATGTTATTAGTTAGGAGGAGAGAAGGTATAGTGATTGGGAGAAGCATGGGGGGTAATGTACTATTTCTTCATCTAGACAAATGAGTGTATTCATTTTGTAATAAATTTTGACCCAAACATTTGTTTTGTACATTTTTTTTCTGTAAAGCCAAGCTTTCTGCCCCCATGGACTTTACATTCTACTGTGAGGATCCCTGCTCTCCTCCCTGTTGACTGACTTCAATCTAAGGCTGCAAGTGGTGGCAAGTGGTGGAAATATGGCGACCAGTAGCTCATAGTCTACAACTTGCCATGTTCAAACAAGTAGAAGCCAAGGCTTACTTATCTTAAGCCAAGGCATACTTATCTTAGGAGTTCCGCAAAAGTCCCACATAGACTCTGACTGGCTCTAATTGGATCATGCCTTCATCTCTGATCCAATCACCATGACCAATGTGAGACTCTAATTGGCCAAGCCTGAATCACACCCAACTCATGAAGCATGAAGTCAGAGTCAAATAGTCAGCTTCACCAGAACACATATAATACAAATAGGTAAAGATTCAAACAAAACAAAAAGGTGGCCCTGTTTCAAAAGAAGAAATAAATGTGGGTTGAAAACCCAACAAATGTCTGTAACAGATCTTCTGCAAATGAGAACCCAGATTTCCTACTTCGTGTTAGGCTAACTTCCCTTTAATTCTTTCATTTTATCACGTCTCAGGGATTTGGCTCTTCCACTGCTATCATGATTGCAAATGGACTCTTTTCTTCTTCCTTTTGGTCACCTGAGAAATAGGGTACTCTCTCCTACTCCATCTCTATTTTTCTGACTTTGAAATAAGACAAAAACAATCAACCAGACAGATGAAAGTGAATAACAGTAACAACAAAAATTTACTTAGAGTTTTAAATGTTTGTGTCTGCTAGAAACTACATGTTAACATAAAGGCTAATAAAAATAATCAGACCTTAGAAAGTAAGTTCTATTTCTATCCCTCTTCAAAGAATCCTTTGAGGTGCCTCAGGGAGTACCTCCTCTGGTCAGTTTTCTTTACCACCGCCACCCCTGATCTGAGTTATTGAACACCTCTGCCCCTGTGCTCACTCATACGATATTGTAGTTTTCTGTTTACTTATCTGCCTTAAGCATTGGCTCATGTGTTCCTTGAAGGAAGGGTTTCTACCTTTATCTCTGTATTATCAGTACAAAGCTCAGTGTCTGGGACATATACAGTGAAGGGTCAGTAAATATTTTCAGAATGAGTGAGTGTTTCATATCCCAGTTAAACTTAAACCTGACAGCAGCCCTGTGAGATAGAGGTGATCAACCTGAGGCTTAGAGCAGTAAGGTAGGTAGGTGACTTGCTCAAGATCATAAATAGTAAGTAGAATCAGGACTGGAGCTCAAATCTATCTGATAAAAAGTCTGAGCCCTTGACCAGGGCTTTGGTCAAAAGTGTTCATTTATTTGGAATAGGGTTCAAAATCTAGCTGGGAGTAGTTTTCCCTGATTGAATCCTACCTGCCTTTCTAACCCTTTTTGTCATTTTTCTCATTCATGCATCTTTCCTCACAGCCCCTGAACAGACTTGGGCTTTCCTGCCTCTCTGTTTTCACTGGACTCTGTCAACTCTGCCTACTAAAATCTTACGCCTTCTTCAAGGATCAGCTCAGACATCATCTCTTTTACAGAATTTTCCTTTATCACATACCCAGAAGTGACATCATCCTCCTTTGAATTGCCATATTATTTCCTGAACCATGAACATGGCGTGTATGACATA
This sequence comes from Theropithecus gelada, assembly GCF_003255815.1. Lineage (NCBI taxonomy): Eukaryota > Metazoa > Chordata > Mammalia > Primates > Cercopithecidae > Theropithecus > Theropithecus gelada. The sequence continues at coordinate 84,667,847 of NC_037681.1, forward strand.
CTAGCTCTGCTCAAACTATTAGTCTCCATATTAAACTACTAAACCATGCCTTGTCTTCTTTATGGCCCTTAGTATAGTGATTTGCACATAGTAGACTTTTAAAAAATTTGCTGAATAAATTAATGGTGGTAGTGGTGACTTTTTGGTACACCAACCATTTCCTCCACTGTCTAGGGCTTAGGACTGTGCAAATCATTGTTAGATCTGCCCTATTTCTTTGTACCTTATAGGCTGTGATATGGTTTGGCTGTGTCCCCACCCAAATCTCATCTTGAATTGTAGTTCCCATAATCCCCACATGTCGTGGGAGGGACCCAGTAGGAGGTAATTGAATCATGGGGGCAGTTTCCCCCATGCTATTCTTGTGATAGTAAGTTCTAGCGAGATCTGATGATTTTATAAGAGGCTTCCCCCTTCTCTTGGCTCTCATTCTTCTCTTTCCCGCTGCCATGTGAAGAAGGACGTGTTTGCTTCCCCTTTCACCATGATTGTAAGTTTTCTGAGGCCTCCCCAGCCCTGTGGAACTGTGAGTCAGTTAAACCTCTTTCCTTTATAAATTACCCAGTCTCCAGCATTTCTTCATAGCAGCATGAGAACAAACTAATATAGACTGTATTCTCTCTTGATGACCAAAGTGGTTTTATATATTCAGAACTACCAAATATCAACTTGGCAAATTGAAGTATAAATGGGCTTTTGATAGCTGTTAACAATGGGTTTTCACAAGTAGTTGGGAGACATAGCCTTGTGAATAAGTTTTATTTTGTTTTAATTAAGAAGGAATAGTGACTGGGAGAAAAAAAAGAAGGGAATATATTCCAGGTGTTTCTAGGGGTGAGGTAATTTGGCCTGCTAATAGTAAAACCCCAAGTTAATCAGAACCCAATTAACTGGCATTAATTGGCACCTCAATTACACACACATACACACACACATAAAGCAGACAGAGAAAGAGAGAGAGAGAGAGAAGAGACAGAAAAGAGAAGAGAGAAGGGGAAAGGATCTGCCCTTAGTAGAGACAAATGACGACAACAAATGACAACAGCAGCAAAATAACATCAAAACAGCATCTAGCAGCATAGGTTCTGCTCTCAATAACAGCATCATTTTCAGAAACGAAGCAACTCAAAATCCTGAATCATGCGACAAGATTGAAAGATAAAAGGGTTTAACCAGAAAATCCATTTAACCAGCACATGTCATTTCCCACAAATTATGCTTAAGCAGTGTTATATATCATATCACTATAGTCTTATAAGATTATAGTTATATCATACATCATCACTATATCATATATCATACCACTATACAGTTATATATCACATCACTATGATCTTATAAGATTATAGTGAGCCACTTAGAACTTGTGAGTAGGTATGAATATATAATATTCTTCAAAAAACAACTTTGCAAAGTTATTTAAGGCTTGAATTATGTTATAGCAACAAAAGTAACTAGAAATATAAGGGTATTTTTAAAGAGACTCGATCTTCAATATGCAGCTGGAGCAGCAGAGCCTGGTGTGACTTGTTTTCTGCTAAATTGCAGGCTTCTTCAATGATCAGGTTTCAAGTTTCACTGCAGCAACTGACTCAAAGTGATTATTTAGCCTGCAAAATAGAAAAGAGTATAAAGGGACATGGTTGAAGTACTGAAAATTGCAATTACAGAGGGCACATGAAAATTGATCTGTTCCTCCTTTTTATCTGGTTGAATAATACAGGGACAAGAGAATTTAAAATACATTTTAATATTAATGAGAATACCAGAGATGTATGATTTTATGTGGCATTTTTAAGAGGATATTATTCACAATGGCTAAGGAGGCACGGGGAAAAAGAGTGACAGAAGAGATGTATTTTTTACTGAATAATCACACATTTTAACGTTTAATGACAGAGTCAACAAAATCATGTTTCAGGTGATTAGACCAAGAACTTTTGGGCTAACACTGAAGATTCTGCTGGAAGAACACAATGGCTATTACAATAAGTAAGGTTGGAAGCAAATTAGCATGATAGGCAAAGTAGTCCATGTGTCACATAGTGTTCACATAATGATGATGATGATAAGGATAATAGCTAGTGTGTTTACAGCTACTTCCCCACCATATGTAAGAAAAATTATATGAGTTTCATTTCGTTTTGTTTTCTTTTATGCTTGAATTGCCTTCCCTGGGCTCCTTCCCAGCTCCCACATGCCCAATTCTGCATTTCAAATTTGACCTCTTCTTCAAATACCCTTTTAAAAATGCAGTGTAGTCCAAACAGCAATCTCTGACCTCACTACTAAGAAAGAGTAATCCTAGCCGGGCGCGGTGGCTCAAGCCTGTAATCCCAGCACTTTGGGAGGCTGAGACGGGCGGATCACAAGGTCAGGAGATCGAGAACATCCTGGCTAACACGGTGAAACCCCGTCTCTACTAAAAAATACAAAAAACTAGCCGGGCGAGGTGGCGGGCGCCTGTGGTCCCAGCTACTCCGGAGGCTGAGGCAGGAGAATGGCGTAAACCCGGGAGGCGGAGCTTGCAGTGAGCTGAGATCCGGCCACTGCACTCCAGCCTGGGCGACAGAGCCAGACTCAGTCTCAAAAAAAAAAAAAAAAAAAAGAAAGAGTAATCTTCGCCGGGCGCGGTGGCTCACGCCTGTAATCCCAGCACTTTGGGAGGCCGAGGCGGGCGGATCACAAGGTCAGAAGATCGAGACCACGGTGAAACCCCGTTTCTACTAAAAATACAAAAAATTAGCCGGGCGCGGTGGCGGGCGCCTGTAGTCCCAGCTACTCAGGAGGCTGAGGCAGGAGAATGGCGTGAACCCGGGAGGCGGAGCTTGCAGTGAGCCGAGATTGCGCCACTGCACTCCAGGGTGGGCAACAGAGCGAGACTCCGACTCAAAAAAAAAAAAAAAAAAAAAGAAAGAGTAATCTTCTACCCTGAATCCCTCCTCCATACCGCTCACGCAGCACTAGTCATTTCCTGCCTAGTAATGTGGCTATGTGACATACTATGTGGTTAGTTTCCCTTACTAGATCTTTGCATATGATTCATGATTTATCTCTGTATTCTCTGCGTTGTCATAAGCTTTTATATAATAAGCAACTAACAAATACTTACAAATAATTATAAATATGTGTTTAATGAATGGAATAGTAGGAATGGAGTTGTATTAATTTCACTGTGTCACATCAGGTTCTCTTTGACCAATGTCTCATCTTTTCCAAGGATAAAGACGCAGTTCTTATGACTTCACGGGCTCAGCATTGCCAGTGTTCAGACAATGTGCAATAGATATGTGCCAGAATCTTTATGTGTGAGTTAATTTTATACATTTTATAAATTTTATAAATTTCATGTATATATATAAAATATATATATATATATATTTTTTTTTTTTTTTTTTGAGATGGAGTCTCGCTCTGTTGCCCAGGCTGGAGTGCAGTGGCGCGATCTTGGCTCACCATAACCTCCGTCTCCCAGGTTCAAGTTATTCTCCTGCCTCAGCCTCCTGAGTAGCTGGGACTACTTTGCCTATCATGCTAATTTGCTTCCAACCTTATGTGGTAGCATGCCACCACACCTAGCTAATTTTTGTATTTTTAGTAGAGACGGGGTTTCCACTATATTGGCCAGGTTGGTATCAAACTCCTGACCTCATGATCCGCCTGACTCAGCCTCCCAAAGTGCTGAGATTACAGGTGTGAGCCACCACGCTCGGCCAAATTTCATTATATCTTAATGCCAGAGGGGTCTTGCTATTTACAGGAACCATACATAGGATCCTTCTGAAATATTTAGCTTCTAATTTAAGAGTTTTGTAAGTTGTAATTTTAATACACAGTGTTTTTTATAATTGTATTTTTAAAATTTATTTTTCTTTCCTTTCTTTGTTTTTTTTAAGATGGAGCCTCACTTTGTTGCCCAGGCTGGAGTGCAGTGGTGTGATCTCGGCTCACTGCAAATTCTGCCTCTCAGGTTCAAGCAATTCTCCCTGCCTCAGCATCCCAAGTAGCTGGGATTACAGGCGCCCACCACCACGCCCAGCTAATTTTTGGAGTTTGTAGTAGAGACGGGGTTTCGCCATGTTGGCCAGGCTGGTCTTGAACGCCTGACCTCAGATGATCTGCCCACCTCAGCCTCCCAAAATGCTGGGATTACGGGTGCGAGCTACCTCGCCTGGCCCGAAAAATTTCTATACTCTAAAAGTCACTCATTTTAGCACATGATACCATGCGTTTTGACAAATGCATAGAGTCATATAATCAAGGACAGAAAGTGCCATCGCTCAAAAAATTCTCTCATACTGTCCTTTTGTTAGCTTGTCCCTTTGCCCCTGACCCCTGGCAACCACCTATCTGTCCTATGTCCCTATAGTTTTGCTTTTCCAGAATGTCATATAAATGAAATTAGAAAGAATATAGCCTTTGAGTCTGGCTTCTTTCACTTAACATAATGCATTTGAGATTTGTTCATATTGTTGTAATATGTATCAATAGTTCATTTATTTTCATTGTTGGGTAGTATTCCATAGTATGGAGGTATTCATACTATGGAATATCAAAGGAATATCCTACAGTTGAAGGATATTTGGGTTGTTTCCAGGTTCTGGCTATTATGAATAAATCTACTGTAAATATTCATGTCCAGATTTTTGTATGAACATATACTTTCATTTTTCTTTGGTAAATATCTAGGAGTAGGATTATTGGCCATGTGGTATGTGTTTAACTTCATGAAAACTGTCAACTGTTTTCCAAAGTGGCTGTACCATTTTGCATTCCCATCAACAATGTATGAAAATTGCTGTACACCATTACCAGCACTTGGTAGTATATGTGTTGTTTTTAAAAAGCCATTCAATGAGTATATAGTAGTATCTCGTTGTGGTTTTAATTTGTTTTTCTCTAATTACAAAAGGTGTTGTACATCTTTTCACTTACTTATTTTGCTATCTATATATCTTCTTTGATGAAATATCTGTTGAAATATTTTGTCCATTTAAGAAATTGGGTGTTTTTTATGGTTTGATTTTGTTTACATACTTTAAAAAATCAAATAGTTAATTTTGTAGAAAAATTAGAAAATTTAAGTAAGAAAAAAAAGAGAATTTAAATAACCCGTGAATCCACAACTAAGAGATAGCTAGTTTAACATTTTGGTATATGTACTTTCAGACTACTTTTTAATGCAGATGTACATGTTACAGACATCTAACCTGAATATCCTTGGCTGCATCAGCCTAAATGTTCTGGCTGAACAGTGGACGGTCAGACTCATTTCTACACCTTGCTCACAAAATGCAACTTAAGATGGGAGAATTTAGTTTCTTCTATGGAGAAACTAAGTTACTTTACTTTCTCGTCCTGACATTTGGTAGTTGGCCAATAAAAAGACTGGTGTACCAACCGATCACCATAAGTGAAACCCACCATTTGACCTGTCCTCCTCACTCCAGCAAGGCCTTCCAATATATCTTTTTAGTTTATTTCTGTCATGTAAACACACATGCAAAAAGAACAAAAACCCAAGAATCACCAGATAATTGGGAAAAGCTCACAATATCAAAGGTAACAAACCAACCAAAAAGGAACTCAGAGGAAACCAAGATGATGCAGGGAACTAAAGAAAATTATTTTTAAAAAGCATTTGGGAATTTAAAATACAATCACCGAATTTAAAAGCAGAAAAGAAGAGCACGAGAACATTGATGACATCTCCCAGAAAGTCAAACAAGGAGACAAAGAGATGGAACACTGGAGAAGAAAGGTAAGAGACTTAAAGAATCAACCAGGAATTCTATTGTTTAGCCAGTAAGAGATCCAGAGAGTATCAAACAAAAATGAAGAAGAAAAAAACTACAGCACTGGGAATAAACACCATCAAAGCTTCCAAAGAGAGGAAAAAGGATCAGATCAAAAGAAAGGAGAAAAAATAACTTCATGCTTCTCAACATTGTCACTGAATTCTAGAAAGCAAAGGGCTGTTATCTTCAACATTCTGAAGAGAAATTAGGTTTAGCTAAGAATTTTAGATCCAACCAAACCACCAATAAAGTATGAGGATAGAATAAAGACATTTTGGCCGGGTGTGGTGGCTCATGCCTGCAATCCCAGGACTTTGGGAGGCCAAGGCAGGTGAATGGCTTGAGCTCAGCAGTTCGAGACCAACCTGGGCAACATGACAAAACCATGTCTTTACAAATACAAAAAAAAAAATGAGCTAGGCATGGAGGGCCACGCACCTGAAGTCCCAGCTACACTGGAGACTGAGGTGGGAGGATCACCTGAGCCTGGGAGATGGGTGCTGCAATAAGCCATAATCATGCCACTGCACTCCAGTCTGGCAACAGCCTAAGACCCTGTCTCAAAAAAAGACATTTTCAGAGATTCAAGGACTCAGAATTTTACCTATATGTACCTTTTCTTAGGAAATTTTATTTCAGGAATACTGGAGAGTGAACTGAGAAAGAAAAAGCAGTCCAGGAAATGAGAGAGCTAACACAGGATAGTGAGGAGAAGTCCAAGAATGACAACTGCGCCCCAAGTCTATGGAGCAGTCAGTCCTGATTAGATGAGGAGTTAGAGGGATATGAGAGGAAGGTCTTGAGAAAAAAATGGAACTACTAGGTTGCTGAATGTTTTTATGTTTGGAGATTTGGAAAAAAATATTGCTATCCCTTTGATATTTAGAAATCTTTACATAGTCATAATTACGTAAATACTTATTACCAAATTAATCAAAACACTTTTGCCCTATGAAAACAAGGTTTTGTTTTTACCAAAAAGTCCTGCCTTATGACATTTAAAGATTGTGAAGAAGCTATAGTGAGAGGAAGTGGGGAAAGGAAGTGGAGATTGAGTAAGAGAGTGAAATCCTCAACTACTTTAACAGGATGTCTGTAGACAATGTTTTAAGTTGATAAATCAAGAAAAAGCCTGAATGAGCAAATTATTTAAACACAAAGAAGTAAGTAGTAGATGAAATGACTAAAACGTTCTTGAAAGTGGTAGATTGGAGAGCAGTATGGATAAGAAATGGAGCAGAGGTACACTGCTTTCCCATCTAAATCTTCTAGAGTAATTAATTTAAAAAATACCATGTGCACGCAGGACACGATGGTGCATGCCTGTTTTCCCAGCTGCTGGAGAGGCTGGGGCTAGTTGGGAGGATTTCTTGAGCCCAGGAGTTTGAAGCTAGCCTGAGCAACTTAGCCAGACCTTGTCTCTAAAAACAACAACAACAAAACAGAACAAAAAACCCAACCATGTGCATATATTACTTTGATTAAAAAATTATTTTAAGCATATCTGCATATACTTTTCAGATAGAGTTGGAATTGCTGGATCACAAGACCTAACATTTTTTAAAAGTTTTTGCTATCTACTGTAAAATTGTCTTCTAAAAGTTGTAATCCCTTACACACCCACCAGCAGTATATGACAGTACCCATTTCTCTGCATCTTTGCTAATCTAGGTTATTTTTTAAAATCTTTGGCCAGGAACGGTGGCTCACACCTGTAATCCCAGCACTTTGGGAGGCTGAGGTGGGCAGATCACAAAGTCAGGAGTTTGAGACCACCCTGGCCAATATGGTGAAACCTCGTCTCTACTAAAAGTACAAAATTAGCTAGGTGTGGTGATGGGTGCCCATAGTTCCACCTACTCAGGAGTCTGAGGCAGGAGAATCACTTGAAACGGGGAGGCAGAGGTTGCAGTGAGCCGAGATCATGCACTGTACTCCAGCCTGGGTGACAGAGCAAGACTCCGTCTCAAAAAAAAAAAAAAAATCTTTGCCAGTTGGTCAGGCAAGAAAAGTCTCTCACCACTATTTGAAGTGTGTTTTCTTTATGAGTAGGTCCTACTTGTAGCTAAGGCTAAGTGGCATTCTGTTTCCTTCCTTTTGAGTTCCTGGATTAATACTTAATGAAATTACAAATCTTCTATATAAATATATGTATTAACATCTAGATTCTGGACCTAGAGGGAATTAAAAAATTGTCTTCATTGTGCAGTAACAGAAAAACTGAATTATTAACTGCTTGCCCAAACAAGTGTGTATGACTTCCTTATTTCTATTAATGCCCTAGTAATGTTTGACCCTTTCATCCATATTCAGTCAGCAAATTAATTAGACTCTACTTAGGCTTTCATCTCTGTTGTTTCCTTTCCATTCTTACTCTTACCATTCAAATGTGGCTGTTGCTTTCGGGAGAATTTCGATAGATATTTCCAAAGTACTCTTCCAAGGGGTTTTATATGAACTTATATTTCCACCAATAGTGTAGAAGAATGTGTCTTCGAACTATCAACAACAGTTGGGAGTAACAAATTTTTTATCATTATCAATCTAATAGGTGAAAATGGATAGCCCTTCATTGTTATTTTGATTTGTATTGCTTATGTATGTAGGTAGAATGTATTTCTGCCTAAAGCTCATTAACTAGCATTAAGGGTCATATGGACAGGCTCAGTGCCAGGAGGTTAGCAATGCCAACATTTCACTTTGTAGCCTTTACAACGGAAGGCAGGGAGGAAGGGAACTGGAATGGATGCTAAAGCCATCAACATTTTTTTCATTTATGACTTTTGGGTTTATGTCCTTCTCTACACTAAGACTAAAATTGTACATGTGGTTTTTTTTGTAGCTTTTTATTATAAAAACATTCTTCCAATACACAAAAGTAGAGAGAATAGAATCGTGAACTTTCATGTAACACACAGCTTAAAAAAGTATTAGCAGTCTATATTTTTGTTTCATCTATCCCATGCCTAATTATTTTTCTGAAGTTTTCTAAGAAAATCCAAAGTATCGTACCATTTTATTTATTAATACTTTAATATGTTTATCTAACAGGCAAGGACATTTTATTGATGTGTAATATATACATTAAAATATATGGCTCAGCCAGATGCATGTAATCCTAGCACTTTGGGAGGCCTAGGTGGGAGGATCCCTTGAGTTCCAGGAGTTTGAGGCTACAGTGAGCCATGATTGCACCACTGCACTCCAGCCTGGGTAACAGAGTAAGACCCTGTCTAAAAATATATCTATATTGCTCATATAATTTTCACAAAATGAAAACACTCATATAACCACATCCCATATTAAGAAATAGAATATTTCCACACTTTAGCAGCCTCCTTTTCATCTTTTCGCAGTCACTACTCAAAGTTAAGCACTGTCTTGACTTCTATCAGCTTGAATCAGTTTTTCCTATTTTTGAACTTTATATACATAGAATTGCATTACAAACTTTACATATATAAATGGTATCACATTGTTTGGTGTTTGGCTCACTTTACTCAACATTATGTTTGTCAGACTTAGCTGTGTTGTCATGTGTAGCAGTAGTTTGTTCATACATACCATATTTACTATACTCTAGTATGTAGATTATCTACATGCTATGAAGACTTTCTAGAGTATTTCATTGTATGAATATACCATAGATTTTAACTCTACTGTTGATTTTAACTCTACTGTTGATTTCATTGTATGAATATACCATAGATTTTAACTCTACTGTTGATGTGTATTTGGCTTGTTTTCTATTTTGGGCCATTGAAAATATTGCTGCAGCCAGGCACGGTGGCTCACACCTGTAATCCCAACACTTCGGGAGGCCAACGCGGGCGGATCACGAGGTCAGTAGTCCGCCACCAGCCTGACCAACATGGTGAAACCCCGTCTCTACTAATTAGCAGGGTGTGGTGGTGCATGCCTGTAATCCCAGCTACTCAGGAGGCTAAGACAGGAGAATGACTTGAACCTGGGAGGCAGAGGAGATCGAGCCATTGCACTCCAGCCTGGGCATCTCAAAAAAAAAAAAAAAAAAAAAAGAAAAAAGAAAATAATACTGCTGTGATCATTCTTAAACAAGCATTTTGCTGCACATATGTCTGCATTTCTGTCACAGGAGTTGCACCACCGGATCATGGGTATTCCTATAGTCAGCGTTAGTAGATTCTTTCAGTTTTCTAAAATGGTTATACGAAGTTACATTCCCACAGTGTATGTGAGTTAACAGTTGTTAACAATTGTACCGCATCATTATTAACACTTGGCATTGTCAGTTGAGAGATAGACTCTGAGGAGATTATCATGTAGAAAACATATTAGGGGTTGCTCTTGGGATTAACACCCGTGGAAGGGATGGAGCAGAGGCAAAATTGGACAGAGGCAGAAGTTGGGCTGTGGTGCAGTTTCAACTAACGCTTCAGCTGACCCCATAGAGAGCCCCTTTTTTTGTTTGTTTTTTGAGACAGGGTCTCACTCTGTCATCCAGGCTGCAGTGCAGTGGTGCAATCACGGCTCACTGCAGCCTCGACTTCCCAAGAGCCCATGCTTTTAAGACCTTCCATAGGCCGGGCGCGGTGGCTCAAGCCTGTAATCCCAGCACTTTGGGAGGCCGAGGCGGGTGGATCACGAGGTCAGGAGATCGAGACCATCCTGGCTAACATGGTGAAACCCCGTCTCTACTAAAAATACAAAAAAAAACTAGCCGGGCGAGGTGGCGGGCGCCTGTAGTCCCAGCTACTCGGAGGCTGAGGCGGGAGAATGGCGTGAACCCGGGAGGCGGAGCTTGCAGTGAGCCGAGATCGCACCACCGCACTCCAGCCTGGGCGACACAGCGAGACTCCGTCTCAAAAAAAAAAAAAAAAAAAAAAAAAAGACCTTCCATAGCCTACTCTCTGCTACGATGGTACACTGTTTATTTTTATTTATTATTCTTATTATTGAAAGGGAGTCTTGCTCTGTTACCCAGGCTGAAGTGCGGTGGCATGATCTCAACTCACTGCAACCTCTGTCACCTGGGTTCAATCAATTCTCCTGCCTCAGCCTCCCAAGCAGTTGAGATTACAAGTGCCCGCCACCACACCTGGCTAATTTTTGTATTCCAGTAGAGACGGGGTTTCACCATGTTGGTCAGGCTGGTCTCAAAATCCTGACCTCAAATGATCTGCCTGCCTTGGCCTCCCAAAGTGCTGGGATTACAGATGTGAGCCACCATGCGCAGCCATGGTACACTGTTTGTATCTAACATATTAGCACTAGATACTGATGATGAAAGCTGGCTGAAGTCAACCAGCTGAGTCATTTTGACTTCTGGTTGTTTAGTGCCTCCTTGGTGGTAGATGGTGCTTGCTGGTAGGCATACCATGTAATCTTCATGCTCACTTTGCGCCTATTCACATATACCCATCCTTCCCCAGACTTTCTTGTTCCTGATCTGCCAAGCTTTCTCTTCCAGGTCCTGAGGAGCTTTGTTTTAGAAATCAGATAGTCCATTATTTGCTAGGATGGTTTAAATAAAAGAAGCTTGTTTTAAAACTCTCCATAATATATTTGACTTTTTTTTTTTTTTTTTTTGAGACGGAGTTCACTCTTGTTGCCCAAGCTGGTGTGCAATGGTGCAATCTCAGTTCACTGCAACCTCTGCCTCCCGGGTTCAAGCGATTCTCCTGCCTCAGCTTCCCAAAGTGCTGGGATTACAGGCGTGAGCTTTTTAGTAATCTGTATCAAGACGTTTTTTTACACCAGAATTGTTTTAATGTTTGTTTTACCCCATATTTACGCCCAGCCGATATTTCACTTTTTTAAAGCCGGGCTTTACTATAAAGAATGTTTTCAAAAGAACCAGCCAAATTAAAATTATTGAGGGTTTTTTGCTATCTTTAGATAGCATGTTTTAATATTCACAGTGAACTATCTTTTCTACTAAAGCCCTTAGACAACTGGCAGCAGCAATTTTCACTGTCTAGAAGGCAGCTTCTCCAACCTGACGTGCATAAGAAGCACCTGGAGCTCTTGTTGAACTGCAGCTTAAGATTCAGTTGCTCTCTGGGCTGAAGCCCAAGATTGTGCATTTCGGTTAGACTGGTGCAAAAGTAATTGAGGTTTTTGCCATTACTTTTGATGGCAAAAACCACAATAGCTTTTGCATCAACCTAATAACAAGCTCCCAGGTGATGCTGGCGCAGGTGGTCTGCGGACCGCACTTTGAATGGCCAAGTTCTGTGGCCTCTTGTCCTTCCCTGCTAGCTGGAAATTCACCTTATAACAAATTCTAACCCACTTTGGTCCTTTGGGCTAAAACTGATCCAAATTTTAAGATGTTCAAATTGGAGTGGTTAACTGATCCCATTACATGTTCTGCCATGCAAGTTAGAATGCAGACTTAAATGAAAAATTAAACTATAGTCAAGTATAGATTTAAAAAAAAAATTGAGGCTGGGCATAATGGCTCATGCCTGTAATCCCAGCACTTTGGGAGGCGAAGGCGAGTGGATCACCTGAGGTCAGGAGTTCAAGACCAGCCTGGCCAACATGGTGAAACCCGTCTCTACTAAAAATACAAAAATTAGCCAGGCATGGTGGCAGGTGCCTGTAATCCCAGCTACTTGGGAGGCTGAGGCAGGAGAATTGCTTGAATATGGGAGGTAGAGGTTGCAGTGAGCCAAGATCGCGCCACTGCACTCTAGCTTGGGAGACAAGAGCGAAACTCTGTCTCAAAAAAAAAAAAAAAAAAAAATTGAAAATGTGACCCACACTCTCCATATTCATTCAAACTCTCTATGTCCTTTGATTTAAGCAGTATTCTTGTCATACCTTAATCTCTTCTTAATGAATAAGATTTAAAAAGATATATTGATGGAAATGACGTGTTAAACAACTTATCTGTTGACATAGCAAATAAGTAGAATTCTTTTAGAAAGCTATATAGTAATCTGTATCAAGACATTGTTTTTTTACACCAGAATTGTTTTAATGTTTGTTTTACCCCATATTCTCATTGTTGTAATGTTTGCTTTACCCCATATTCTCATTCTCATTCTTATGTTTTAATGTTTGTTTTACCCCATATTCTCATTATTATACAAGATTATAATATTTGCTGAGCATTGCCACATGCTCTTCACTGTAATGGATTGTAGATCAACTTGCAGTAAGGAGAAAAGCACTTTCCAGAAAGATATTTATTTCAGTATGAGCTAAAATGAAAAACATAGGAAACTAAATCTTCAACAATTGGGTAAATTGTTGTATAACAACTCAAAGGAATAATTCAAGACATTAAAAATGTGTAAATTATAAAACTGTGTGTTAAATGAACGCGAATAAAAAACTGTAGAAGCAAAAAAATGAAATAAAAGTTAAAGAGGTAGAATTTTAAATAAAATGTTGCCTTAAAAGTTATTTGAGGCTGGGCACAGTGCTCACACCTGTAATCCCAACACTTTGGGAGGCTGAGGCAGGTGGATCACGAGGTCAGGAGTTTGAGACCAGCCTGGCTAACACGGTGAAACCCTGTCTCTACTAAAAATACAAAAATTAGCCGTGCGTGGTGGTAGGCGGCTGTAATCCCAGCTACTCAGAGTTTGAGGCAGGAGAATAGCTTGAAACTGGAAGGCAGAGGTTGCAGTGAGCCGCGATCACACCATTGCACTCCAGCCTGGGCGACAAGAGGGAGATTCCATCTCAAAAAAAAACAAACAAACAAACAAAAAAAAAAGTTACTTGAAACACTATACACACACACACATGTGTAGAAGGATCAGATAATGCAAGACTTCATCTCATTTCTTTGGCTATTGAGGCAACTTTTAAAAAGCCTTCTCTTCCACCAACAAAAATATTCTTGTCCTTTCCTGCTTTCATAGCCTACCTCTTCCTGTCTGTGAATACAGGTAGGAGATGTTGGAGTGGCAATCTGGGGCTCTCCTGTGGTTTACAGTGAAGAAAATAACTCAGTTTCATCAAGAGGCTGGCAAGCATTTTGCAGATATTTTACAATTGCATCAACCATAACAATGCCATAGATTCTACAACGCTAAAAATCAGGCAGCAAGGCATTTGTGTTTCAGCTATTTTTGCTTAGAAGTTATTGGTGTTTGGTCTTATTTTTCTTATATTGTAAACTTTTTGGATATCGGATATTTAGTTATAAATGTCAGGTTGTTTATATTTGAGCTTACTCAACATTGGAATCCCTAAGGAATTCTTGAAGTTTGGTAAATTCCCAGATACAAAGGCACATTTAAGGAGAGGGGTTTGGTATTCTTAAAAATTGGGGGGCAGGGGGAGGCACAGTGGCTCACACCTGTAATCCCAGCACTTTGGGAGGCCAAGGCAGGTGGATCACGAGGTCAGGAGATCGAGACCGTCCTGGCTAATATGGTGAAACCCCATCTCTACTAAAAACACAAAAAAATTAGCCAGGTGTGGTGGCAGGCGCCTGTAGTCCCACTACTTGGGAGGCTGAGGCAGGAGAATGGTGTGAATCTGGGAGGTGGAGCTTGCAGTGAGTTAAGATTGTGCCATTGCACTCCAGCCTGGGCAACAGAGCGAGACTCTGTCTCAAAAAAAAAAAAAAAAAAGTTGTCGGGGGGACAGGAGACTACAGTAGCTGATGGGTGGCGAATGGTCTCAGGGTGGGAGTGGAGAATGGAGAAGGAGAAGAGGAGGCTCTGGGGCATAAAATGATGGGCCCTATATAGCACCTCATTTTTGCTTTTAGAGGGGAGCGAAAGACTTTTCCTCTACACTCCTAGGTTTAAAATTTGAGTCTGTGAAACAAACTGACAATACGCAGATTAACAGGAGAAAAGGTATACAAACTTACTGCATGGATGGGGCATCACAAGAAAAAAAAATGAATACCCAAAAATGTGGTGAGATTTGGGAGCTTATGCCGTCTTCCTAGGGGAAAGAAGAAGAGGGATATGGATGACTTAGGGGAGAGTAAATAATTTGGGGGAAAGAATGAGCCCTTAGGGAGATGGAATCGTCTGTAGCAAACTATTACATTCTGTTACAGATGTAATAGAAGTGGTGTCCACTTCTAGTCTTCGGTCCTGTTGTAATAGTCAATCTTCCCTGGCTGATTAACCTACCAGGGAGGGGAATTTACGACAACTGAGTTCCTTTTGGAGGATCTGTCTTTAGGCAGGTAAGACAGAGTTCAGAGAAAGCCTCTCCCTGCATTTGCTGTCTTTCAAGTATCTTCAGCTTAAAATAATTAGTATACCAAAGTAGCATATTTTGGGGTGGCATGTCCCAAATGCCTTTGCTTTCGTTTTTCTGAGTTTGGGAAATGTTCTTCCTTTTCTTGGGCACACTGTCCCCACCAAGAAGACAGAACAAACAAACAATTCAAGCGTTTATGCAATGGGATAGACACTGTGCTAGGCCTGCCCCCATTTTTGGCCTCCTGCAAAAATCCCAAGGAGCAACCTGGGATTTTTTTTTTTTTTTTTTTAAACATGGAGTTTCGCTTTTGTTGCCCAGGCTGGAGTGTGCAATGACAGGATCTCACCTCACTACAACCTCCACCTCCCAGGTTCAAGCGATTCTCCTGCCTCAGCCTCCCAAGTAGCTGGGACTACAGGTGCGCGCCACCACATCTGGCTAATTTTCGTATTTGTAGTAGAGATGGGTTTCTCCATGTTAGCCAGGGTGGTCTCAAATTCGTGACCTCAGATGATCCGCCTGCCTTGGCTTCCCAAAGTGCTGGGATTACAGGCGTGAGCCACTGTGCCCGGCCACAACCTGGGATTTTTGCAGAAATCCAGAACAAGGCTCAGGAATGCTGTCCTGAAAATGATCAGTTTTTATTTTCCTGAAATCCTTTCACCTGCTTAAGTCTTGCTAGGGGCGTGGAGAATACATAAAGATACACAGAACTAGAAGGATGGAGGAAGTAATGAGCCTGTCATGGGAGATTTCCTAAAGGTTACTTTGAATTAGCTAATTTGTGATACCTTGTTGCTAATTGCTGAAGAGAGGCTGCTCTTGTATTCAGAGTTATGGCTATGCCAGTTCCTTCTGGGCACCATTCATATGGATGAATTTGCCTCTTGTTCTACGTCAGTACCTCCTGGTTTGCCCTCCTCTTTATACTCTTGATACGCAGAGGTGAACGCAAGTGGGGTTGTCTTTCGTTAATTTTGTATGGGAGGAAGTGGTTGTTCAGTGACCTTGGAAAAGCCCAATGCTGATGTTTTACAGCAGGTGGCAGCCTTTCCCTGGGAGAGAAGACAGAGCTAGTCTGATCTAATGCAAAATTGTTTAGGGTTTTATTGCTTTTCCTTGATAGACGTTTCAAATGATTATCTGACCCCGAAGTTGAAATTGGCTTTATCACAGAGGGAAGAGAAGCAGAGACCCTAAACCCTGGAAAAGGGAGTGTAAACTCACTTCTGGGGCTCAATCCCACAGCTGCTCCCTCTGAGGAAACTGGTGGCTGCCCTCAGGGCGTCTGGTCAAGTTCAGACACCACATGGCACCTCTGAGCAAGGGCCCATAGGAAGACACGGGTTGGAGCAGATCAAGAATTACCCTGCTGTATTTTGTGAAGGACGGCATTTGATAGCAGAAGTACCCCCTTTCCATTCTAGATGTGTAAAGCAGCCTTTTAAACTAATCTGCCAAATGGTTTTCTTAAGGTTATTAAGTTATTTGCATTCAAATTTGCAAAGTGCTTAATAGAAGAAAAGGCAGACTTGGTAGAGAAGCTTGATGCTGGAAATATATCGTTTGTTTCTGAATTCTTTTTTGTCTTTATTTACTTTAAAAAAATTTTTTTTTTGAGACAAGATCTCACTCTGTCACCCAGGCTGGAGTGAAGTGGCATGATCTTGGTTCATTGAAACCTCCGCCTCCCAGGTTCAAGCAATTCTCATGCCTCAGCCTCCCAAGTAACTGGTACTACAGGGGCTCACCACCACATCCATGGGAGTTTTTTGTATTTTTATTAGAGATGGGGTTTCACCATGTTGGTCAGGCTGGTCTTGAACTCCTAACCTGAAGTGATCCACCTGCCTCGGCCTCCCAAAGTGCTGGGATTACAGGTATGAGTCACTGCACCAGGTCTGTTTTGGATTTCTTAATGGTAGGATTGTATGTATCATTTATCAACAAAGTGCTATGTAGAAAACATTATTCAAAACTTAGTGTAAATGAGTAGAGACTGACCAAAGTCCCTATAGATGAATCTACTTTATGCCAAGAGGAAATAGGGGTGTTTAGACAAGGATAGGAGCAGACAGAAATCAAGGAACTAAGTGGACTATTGAAATTAATTAAAATTGAAACTAAAAATTAAATTCCTAAGTTGTGCTAGCCACATTTCAAGAGCTCAATAGCTACCTGTGACTCGTGGCTACCATAGTGAACAGCACAGATAATTGACCATTTTTATCACAGAAACTTCTACCGATAGCAGTGGACTAGAAGAAAAAAACAGGGAGTATGGCCAAGTGAAAAGGTGAGTAGTTAAGAACAAGCCCTCCCTGTAATGCTAATTATTGAAATACTAATTCCTAAGTGTAGCAGGAGTTTCAAATAGAGTATCTCATATAATCCTCATACTAATCCACAATCACAATAACGCTGCTGACATTTGTTGAAACCTTTTTACTACTGCAGGCCAGGCACTAAAAACTCTTTTGTAATAACTGTTGGGGCTCAGAAAACAATACCCTAAAACAAAGGCCTCAGAAAGCAACCTCAGAAACAGAAGTTTTTCTTTGACCTTCTCCTGCCTTCCTGTCTTTCAATCCATTCTCCACTGAGGCCAGCCGCAGAAACTAGAATCCCTCTTCCCCAAGGTAGGTCATAGAAACCAGAACCCCTTTCCCCAAAGCTAGTCATAAAATCTACAATTTTACTCTAACTTTCCCTCCACCTTTTTGTATAAAAACTGACCATGAAGAAATGATCTGACCTCCCTTATTTGACTGCAGGACATAAGGCCCTGGTTCCAGAGAGGGTCCTGTCCCACACCCAGAAGGAAGGAATGCATGCTTAGAGAAGCCAAGAAGAATCTAGACAGACAGGCCTTGCTGGGTTTCCCCACTCAGGCCATTAGCATTAGATCTTACCCTTTATGTCCAGTCATATTCCTACACAGCTGGCCATACTTTGTTGAACC
The DNA here is from genome assembly GCF_003255815.1 of Theropithecus gelada. Lineage (NCBI taxonomy): Eukaryota > Metazoa > Chordata > Mammalia > Primates > Cercopithecidae > Theropithecus > Theropithecus gelada. The sequence goes on from NC_037681.1 coordinate 84,685,775, forward strand.
TAAGCATAAACATGACAATCTCCCCTGTGTGTTTGGGTCTTCATTCTGAAGGCTCCTGTGTATTCCCATTAAATAAATTTGAATATCTTTTCTCCAATTAATCCACCTTTTTTGAGTTGGTTTTTCAGCAAACCTTCTGAGGGCCATGGGGAAAGCTCTCCCTTGGCCCCTGCGTAACTTGCTTGTCTTTTCAAGAACTCAGTCAGGTCGGGACTCTTATTGTTCCTATTAACAAATGAGGAAACTGTAACAGAGAGGGAGTTTAGTAACGTATCCAAGGTTACCTGGCTTGTAAGGAATAACTGGGACTCAAACCCATGTCTTTCTGGGTTGTAATAGAGAGAAGGCAAGCAAGGAAAATACCTAGCACTCTCTATATGTGAATCAAATTTGCTTTTAAGCCACTTTCCCCTAAGGCAGGCCCACCTCTTAGATTTTTCTGTCACATAATTGTCTTTCTGGCTGAAGAAGAAGAAGGCATTATGCCAATTCTGAGAGAGTAACAATGACCCCCTGTTAGTCAGGATGTGAGCCACTTCCTTCCCCCTAGAGCAGAGTCTGCTGCTGCACAAGGGAAATTGGTTTCTCAGAAGCTCACCTTTGTAGACACAAGTGTGTTTGGGTGACATTTTTGAAGTAAAATATTCTTGTTTAAGATGAAAATGAAGACTAGAAGTGTACATGGGAGATGCTGTTTTCTCTAGGTGGTGAGATTAAGAAAAACTGTTTTTCTGTTCATCTGTATTCTGTAACTTTTCTACACGAATACATCTAAAAAATTAAAAAAAAAAAAAAATCAAAGCCAGAGACTGCATGGGAAAAATTGTACCTTGGCTTTTGTTAATAGGCTTTTGATAAGATAGTAACTACTTTAGTACTAGTAGCCAATAAAAATACATTTGGTTGAGTGCTAAATACTTTAAACAATAGCTGGGGGATTGTGGAATTTATAAGGTTAAAAAGGACACTAAACAATGTCCAGGTACTCAGTGCTTCTCTGCAGATGGGGACACAGTTGTTTTGTGTTCATGGCCCTTTTAATTTTTTTTTATTTTTTTATTTTTTTTGAGATGGAGTCTTGCTCTGTTGCCCAGGCTGGCGTGCAATGGCTCAATCTCGGCTCACTGCAACCTCCGCCTCCTGGGTTCAAGCGATTCTCCTGCCTCAGCCTCCTGAGTAGCTGGAATTACAGGTGCCCACCACCACGCCTGGCTAATTTTGTATTTTTAGTAGAGATGGGGTTTCTCCATATTGGTCAGGCTGGTCTTGAACTCCCCACCTCAGGTGATCTGCCTGCCTTGGCCTCCCGAAGTGTTGGGATTATAGGCGTGAGCCACCGTGCCCAGCCATAGTCCTGTCTTACGTCACAAAGTTCAAAGTGAGGCACAGGCTGGTAGATAAAAAACAGGGTAAGTCTGTGAATCACAATATTACTTTTATCACCAATTAGCAACAAATGGTCTCTGAAAACTAATAAACTTGGCATGGGGAGAGAGGTGATCTTTCCAAGCTACAGTACATGTTTGTTCTTCCCAGGTGAGACTCATTAAGTAGAAGCCATGTTACTGAGAATTTGCAAATGTAAACAGTATGGAGGCAGAGAAAAAAAAAAGAGGCTGAGAACTGGTCAGTGCTTGCTAAGGTTCTTTTCTCCTACAAAATTCTAAGATTTTGTGATTGTTTTAGTTTAGTAGTATGTCTTTATATACTTTTAAAGTTATGTACTCTTAAGTTTCTATACATTTTAAAGCTGGCTTTCCCTAAACTGATGTGCTGCTAAAGGGTATCTTAGACATTTAGTTAAAGCTGTAGGTGAGTCCAATATAAAATGCTAGCCAAATGAAATGGTAGCCAAAATCATTTTCAAATACCTAAGTATCCAGAGAGAGTACAGTTTATAGGTTCATTCACTTTAATGGCCAAATAAAGGAATTTTAAGTACAAAAGATAACTCAGAGGAAGAATCAGTGATAATACAGCACCAAGGAATCAAGAAGTCACCCCCCACCTTCCTCACTTCCCCATCTCTCAGGGTTCCATTTAAAACCAATTCCTGCTTATCTTGGAGTGTAATTTAAGTGGGGTGGCTATAATATTGAAGCTAAGGAGAACGAAAAACATGTGAATTCCCGGCAGTCATCTGTCTAGGCAGACAGTTGGAGACAAGAAAGAACAAACTGCAAAAGGGCAACAGACTCATGCCACAGGTGGTGCATGCAGCTGCAAGGACTTGGGTCAGACAAGCCCTTCTCAGAAACACAGAGAAATATTCAGCCTTGTTCACTCTCATTCCCTGCAAAAGGACAGACCTGGCAGCCTTAAAAAGGAGGAGTTCTGGAATCAAACCAGGCTCTTTTGTGTTTCCTGTTTGGCTGAAACCAAGGTGAAGCGAACAAAATCCTAAGATCAACTCACTTTAAAAATTGTATATATACATGCACATATATACATTTTATATTGCCTGATTATGCCAAATAATCTGCCTTTACCACCTACATTGTCTTTGCAGATGACGCGGAGCTACCTGTTTGTTTTCTCTTTGCTGTGCTTCATTGTTAGATAACTCCCTGTTTCGTTTGATGGAAATAACCACGCTAGGGTCACTGATCTGACACCGCAATCTCTTTATTCTTGGTCTTATACTGCACTTCTAGTTTCATAAATAAGGCCGTATTTAGGCTTTGGTTTATGGAATTGAGTTTACAAGGGTATCCTTCACTCTGTTTTATTTCTACCCTCTGGCTTCTCATGGATGTGTGCTTTGCTCAAGTGTCCCCAGAGACCGGGAAGAACCAGCTAGATGGATGGTCCTTGAGTTGCTAGTTGCACAGATGTTTACATGAATTATCTCAAAAATCAGATGTCGCATCCATTTATGGGATGAAAAAGCTTCAAGAAAGGAAGGTGGGATTTAGATCTTTCCTTTTTGCTTCTTTTGGACTTAAAGCACAAAGATCTGCGTTAATTGCCCTCCTCAGATCACTGTATGTGATCATCCATGAGAGGCCTTTTCTTGTTTTATTTTACTTCATTGTTTTCCTCCTTGATTGCCAGCATTGGCAGTCACTCTGATGTATTTAATAAGTGTTTGGATATGAGTGTATCCCCAGGTTGTTTTTTCTATAATGCTGCTTTATGAATATATGTGTTAAATCTGTAATGTTCAATGGCTCTCATTCTGTTTCTTTCTTTTTGATGCAATACTGTTTTACAGCTCTATTCATGTTGCTTTATGCACAGCTAGTGCATTTCTGCTAACTGCTGCATAAGGTTCCATATTATGTGTCTTGATCATGTCATGATCATCTGATCCTCTTAAAATACCCGTGGCGCTAGTGATGGACTCCCAGACTGCCCCGAACTCTCTTGTACCACAAACAATCCTGTGACAGACATCTTTGTGTGTATTTCTTCATGAACCTGTGTGGAGAGGGATTCCTGGATCGCAGGTTGTCAATGAGCATGCATGTGTGTGCATGCACGCGTGTGAGCACACACACACACACACACACACACAATGAGATACTGCCACAGTGCACTCTAGGATACCTACATCTGTGTACACTCCCGGCAGCAGCACATGAGGGTTTCTGTTTCCCACACCTTTGCCAAGATTACCAAGATTTCCCAACTTTCTAATTTTTATAAATCTATTGGGTGTAATGTAAGGTGGTATCTCAAATAGTTTTAATTTCCATTCTTCTGTTGACTAGTGACACTGAACTTCTCTTCAATCCTTCTTAGGCATTTGGGTTTCCACTTCTGAGAGTTGGCTATTCATACTTTTTGTCAATGTCTCTCTTGGGTACTTTATCTGATTTATAGGAGTTCTTTATACAGTCGTCCCCACTTATCTGAGGTTTTGCTTTCTGAGTGTTGTTACCCACCGTCTTTAGTCCAAAAATATTAAGTGGAAAATTCCAGAAATAAACAATTCATAAGTTTTAAACTAAATGCCATTTTGACTAGTGTGATAAAAACTTGTGTCATCTCGCTCCATCTTGCCCAAGGCCTGTATCATTCCTTTGTGCAGCGCGTATCCACCCGCTGCCCACCCCTTAGTCACTTAGTAGACCTCCCGGTTCTCAGAATAATTTGTGGTATCTCCATGCTGTGTTCAAGTCACTCTTATTTTATTTAATAATGACCACAAACTGCAAGAGTAGTAATGCTATTATATTATTATAATTGTTGTAATGTATTATTAGTTATTGTTGTTAATCTCTTACTGTGCTTAATTTATAAATTAAACTTTATCATAGGTATGTATGTAAAAGAAAGAAACATGGTATATATAAGGTTTGGTGCTATCCAGTTTCAGGCATATACTTGGCATGGTTTGGAATGTATCCCCTGCAGATAAGGAGGACTATTGTATATTCTGGGTTTGAATTCCTTGTTGGTGTGAAATATCTTCCAAATGTTTTCTTTCTGTCTATCCTCTGTCTGTGTAAGTTTGTTTATGATGGGCTTCACTGAACAGAAATCTGTAATTTAGTGCAGTCAAAATTTCATGTCTTGTGCTTTTTGTGTCTGATTTACAAAATTCTTTCCCATTCCAAAGTCTCAGATATATTCTATATATTCTTCTATTAGCTTTATCATTTTATAGCTGTATAACAGGTCATAAGGTACTCATAAATATATGATTATTGTTGGCTACCCCTAACATTGTGTAACACAGTACTGGCCATATTGTAGGAACTTAACAAATAAATTATATTTCTTTCTCTAGCCCTGTTTCTCTGGTAAGTGGATTGAATGACCCCTCTGCTGCGGACTGTTTTGTAGCTAAAGAGGGTGGAGAGCTCTTTCTGCTCTGGGCCTTACTAAGCCAACAGCATGCTATCTCCGTGCTATCACCCTAGTCCAAGCCACTGTCATCTCATGCCTGGACTTTTATAGCAACCTAGCAACCTCCTAACTGGCTTCCTGGCTTATATTTTCAGCTTTTTCCTATTCATTTGCAGCCCTGTTACCAGAGTGATAGAGCTTAGATTAGTGCTGGCACATAGTAAGTGCCCAATAAATGTTAGTTATGTGATGATGATGATAATTATTACTATTGTTATTATGCAGCTTGGCATTTATAAGCACTTAATAAAATAGTTATAAATGAAAAATGTGTTCCATATCTATATAGAATGCATTGTACTAGTGAAAGGCTAGTACAGACTAGCAACCTATATTTGGCCATCCATCATCTGTCATGGTCCCAGTGTCATCATTCCAAACATATACTCCCACTGTGCAAGATGTAAGTAGCTGGGGATGTAAGTAGCTGGGGATTCAGCTCTACAGGCTATAGAAAATGTCCTAGAGGGCTAGGCGCGGTGGCTCACGCCTGTAATCCTAGCACTTTGGGAGGCTGAGGTGGACAGATCACGAGGTCAAGAGATCGAGACCATCCTGGTCAACATGGTGAAACCCTGTCTCTACTATAAAAATACAAAAATAGCTGGGTGTGGTGGCAAGTCCCTATAGTCCCAGCTACTCAGGAGGCTGAAGCAGGAGAATCGCTTGAACCCAGGAGGCGGAGGTTGCAGTGAGCCGAGATCACGCCACTGCACTCCAGCCTGGGCAGCAGAGCAAGACTCCATCTCAAAAAAAAAAAAAAAAAAAAAGACAATGTTCTAGAATTTTAAAAACTCAAGCCTTTGATTTTAGCATATTTTCAATTATTATTTGCCTTTTTTCCATAAAAGTCAAGTGCACTGTATCAGTCAAGGTCCAGCCAGAAGACAATCACACAATAAGTCCAACAGGGGAAATTTAAAGTACATTAACTAGAAATGGGATTAACTACTAAGGGGTAAACATAACTCTTAAGAATGCAAGAGGCCAGGCGCAGAGGCTCACGTCTGAAATCCCAGCACTTTGGGAGGCCGAGGCGGGTGGATCACGAGTCAGGAGATCGAGACCATCCTGGCTAACATGGTGAAACCCTGTCTCTACTAAAAATACAAAAAATTAGCCAGGCGTGGTGGCGGGCGCCTGTAGTCCCAGCTACTCGGGAGGCTGAGGCAGGAGAATGGCGTGAACCTGGGAGGCAGAGCTTGCAGTGAGCTGAGATCGCGTCACTGCACTCCAGCCTGGGCGACAGAGCGAGACTCCGTCTCAAAAAAAAAAAAAAAAAAAAAGAATGCAAGAATGGTGGATATAAAGAGCCGCTGCTACTTTCTAGACCAGAGTTTCTCAACTTATATAAAAAAAATTTGTCCCTGTAAGGAGACACTTTTAGATTTTTTTTGCCCCTTATCACCCCCTGTCCCCCTATCCCCATGAAATCTTAATTCTATAGGTATACTGTATATCTGTGTGTATACTGTGGCCCTTTGGAGGAATAACCTAAGATTATTTCACATATACTCCCCACCCCCACAAAGAACCAATTTTCACCCCCACCGAGAATGCTTGCCCCAGGGCTAATGCTGAGTACCCAAGGAAGGAACAAATTTGGAAGAGTCCTCTCTCCAAGGCTGACTTCACTGGAGTCACTTCACTCGGATGTAGCTATCACCTCCTGGATGGTAAAGAAGTTCACCAAGGTTCTGCAAGTCAGCGTCAGGAAGCAAGAAACCACCTTCTGGGTTGCCTGTGAGACTCCCTGGGCAATTGAGCACTTTTGGGATTCCTGCACCCACTGGCTGTCAAGTTACCCCAAGAGAAGGAAAATCACATGGGAACAAAGAAGAGAGAAGCACTTTCCTCCTGCAGTGGCCCTCCAGCCCTGCAGACACAGCTTAACATTCTGCCAGCTGCAAAGGAGAAATGTTTACAGGGTCTAGCTCCAGCATCACAGAGCAGAGCAGTGCAGGGTAGATTTGGAGCTGAGAGGAAAGAAGTTGATGCATCAGAAAAAATTCTTTTAAATGAAATGTTCTAATTAATTTCTGTCTAGCCAAAGTTTTATGATGCTAAGGTTTTACCACACTATGGAGGATGCACATCAAAATACCAAGGAATTTGTAAAAATGCAGGGCATAGCTGGGCGCTGTGGCTCACGCCTGTAATCCCAGAACTTTGGAAGGCTGAGGCAGGCAGATCACCTGAGGTCGGGAGTTCAAAACAAGCCTGACTAACATGGAGAAGCCCCGTCTCTACTAAAAACACAAAATTAGCTGGGCATGGTGGCACATGCCTGCAGTCCCAGCTACTAAGGAGGCTGAGGCAGGAGAATCACTTGAACCTGGGAGGCTGAGGTGGGTGGATCATGAGGTCAGGAGAGCAAGACCATCCTGGCTAACACAGTAAAACCCCGTCTCTACTAAAAATACAAAAAAAATTAGCCGGGTGTGGTGGCAGGCGCCTGTAGTTCCAGCTACTCGGGAGGCTGAGGCAGGAGAATGGCGTGAACCCAGGAGGCGGAGCTTGCAGTGAGCCGAGATTGCGCCACTGCACTCCAGTCTGGGCGACAGAACGAGACTCCGTCTCAAAAAACAAAAACAAAAACAAAAACAAAAACAAAAAAAAACCGGACATATGCTTAGTAAAGTAAATTGTTATTATATGTTGTCATTTATGTGTGAAGTTTATGCCTTTGACCCACTGACAGTGGGATTTATACTTGGAGTTATTTTCTTGAGAATGAAAATGAATGTCTGATTTATCTATATTCTCCCTCCAAACAATTCAGCCAGAGAATATGCTGACTAGCTGACACCAGTCTTATTTCTTTGACAGTAACATTTCTCAGCATAATTGAATGCACATTTTTATTTACCAGTAACTCTGTTTGTGAGGTTGACAAGTACATCAATTCATCGGAACCTGATTATTCTTGGGTGAAAAAATGAAATTGAATTTCTGAATCACAGAACTAAGGTCTAAACGTCAGAGGAGAGGTATAAGTCACTGTAACAAGCCTAGCTTGGCCATTGAGACTTCTCCAACTACCTGATACCACACCACCTAAGGGTAATATCTGCTGCCAAGCGATACATCAAAGATAGCTCAAAGACCTTGTTTAAAATTTTGCCTTAGACCTTGTTTGAAATTTGCAACAGTGCTAACTTCTTTTGTAAGCCCACAGGGGCATGTCCTGTAAATGCCTCAATTTATGCTTCTGGTTTGGATTTTGGTGTGAAGTGGCTTGCTGAGATGGGGTATGTGAATCAAGCTCTCTCGGATTCAGTTTCATTGTCTGTAAAGTGAGAAATTGGAAAACATTATGTTGAATAAGCACAATTCTCTGATGTAATAAAAAAGCAACTTTAGGCTGGGCACAGTGGTTCACACCTGTAATTGTAGCACTTCGGGAGGCCAAAGCGGGTGGATCACTTGAGCCTAGGAGTTTGAGACTAGCCTGGGTAACATGGTGAAACCTTGTCTCTATAAAAAAATGCAAAACTTAGCAGGTGTGGTGGCATATGCCCATAGTCCCATCTACTCAGGAGGCGGAGGTGGGAGGATCACTTGAGCCCAGAGGTCAAGGCTGTGAGCCAAGTGAGCTGAGATCATGCCACTGTACTCCAGCCTGGGTGACAGAGCAAAACCCTGTCTCAATTTAAAAAGAAAAAAAAGCAACTTTATTTTTGTCCCTATTGTCCCTTTACATATATAAAGTCTATCCATCTATCTATCTAGACGTCTGCATATCTATTTATCTATAGATATGTTCTAGTATGAAAATTCTGGCAAGTCCTTAAATTTTCTGGCTTATAATGATCACTATCACTATAGATTATCACTTTCAGTTACAAACACAGTCTTCATGCAGAGATTAGGATGTCCAGTGTAAGATATTAATGAGGCTGGGTGTGGTGGCTCATGCCTGTAATCCCATCACTTTGGGAGGCCAAGGTGGGTGGATCACAAGGTCAGGAGTTTGAGACCAACCTGACCAACATGGTGAAACCCCGTCTCTACTAAAAATACAAGAATTAGCCGGGCGTGGAGGCACATGCCTGTAATCCCAGCTACTCAGGAGGCTGAGGCAGGAGAATTGCTTGAACCCAGGAGGTGGAGGTTGCAGTAAGCCAAGATCACACCACTGCACCCCAGCCTGGGCAACAGAGTAAGACTCCCAACTCAAAAAAAAAAAAATATATATATATATATATATATATATACACACACACAAACACTCCAAATCTGGTAAGATATTAATCAACACTCCAAATCTGATTTTAAGGACACATCCTCTCCACTCTTCCAGCCCAAGACTGCTTTACTCTGAAAGCTTGAAAGCTTGCAGTGGGAAAGGAAGAGATGTGGATGGCTCTTCCTCAGTGCTTCTTGTGGAGTGAATGGGGGTGTCATTATGCTCCTCCAGATTCCTCTCCACCCTATTCTACCTCCCCCTCTGCCTGACCCATGTGTATATGCTCCATTTCCCTTTGGCTTCCAGGTGGTTTTGGCTAATGGGGAGCTCTGGCAGAAAAGGAAGAAGTGCAAGATCAAAGTTTTTATTCCCTTGGCTTTTTCCTAGAGAGGTTGACTCTGGCTGTATGTGTCCCTTGAGTAAAGGTCACTGCTCCTCTCAAGGTGGTCTCCTCCAAATGCTACTCCTTTTCCAGGTTCTGATCATCACTCCCTTAGGGCCTAAGGGCATAAGCCATTCTGAGGCTTCTAATCACTGGTTTCTAGACTAGCCTTATGTTTCCATTACATCCCACCAGCTCTCCTGTAAATAGTCCCTTTAAATATAAACTCTCCCCCACTGCACTCCAGCCTGGGTGACCAGGCAAGACTCTGTCTCGAAAAAAAATTAAAAATAATAATAATAATAAACTCTCCTCAAATTATCCTAATTCAAGTGTGTCATCTGTTGCCTGTTGGGACCCTCACTAGAAAAAAATCCATCCAAATTTATATTGCATAGCAACATTAGAACTTGAAAAAATCCATTTTCTTTTTTTTTTTTAGACAGAGTCGTGTTCTATCAGCCAGGCTGGAGTGCAGTGGTGTGATCGCGGCTCACTGCAATCTCAGCCTCCCGAGTAGCTGGGACTACAGGCGTGTGCCACCACACCCGGCTAATATAGATATATAGTATTTTTAGTAGAGACAAGATTTCACCATGTTAGCCAGGCTGGTCTTGAATTCCTGACCTCGTAATCCACCCGCCTTGGCCTCCCAAAGTGCTGGGATTACAGGCATGAGCCACTGCACCCAGCCAAAAAATCTATTTTCTTAGATTAAGTAACTTACATTGCAAAACTTACAATTTGCTTCGCAATATCCTTATTCAAAGGCTCAACAACTACTGTACTATACTGTACTGTACTGGATCCATTCTAGGTTCAGCAAAGTCAGAGTTGGTACATCTAGCCTCCCTTGATGCATCTCTTTCTTCCTCTTTCAGGGCTCATAGGGAGGAACATGGGTCTAAGTGGTTTCAGTGTCTTCATGAATTGGTCTAACATATTGCCAGGAATAGACGCATTTTAAAAAAGGACTCCAGGATAAAAACAGAGCTCTAACGGTAGAAATTATGGACACTATGAACCAGGGATGGAGAAGGATGTTTGATCTTATTTATTCTGATCAAGATGAGGCTTAATTTTTCTGCACCTTTATTCAAAACATGTAACTTAGAGCAGATTTTTTTTTTTTTTTTTTTTTTGAGACAGGGCCTCACTCTGTCACCTAGGCTGGAATGCAGTGATGCTGTGACCACAGTTCACTGCAGCCTCAACTTCCTGGGCTCAAGCGATCCTCCCACCTCAGCCTCCCAGAGAGCTGGGACTACAAATGTGCGCCACCACACCTAGCTAATTTTTTTGTAGAGATGGGGTTTTGCCATGTTGCTGAGGTTGGTCTTGAACTCCTGGGCTTAAGCAATCTTCCTGTCTTGCCTTCCAAAAGTGCTGGGATTACAGGTGTAAGCCACCACGCCCAGTACCCAGGGCAGAATGTTAAAGTCCTTGCTTCAGTGTTTGTACAGCTGTTCAGGACTTTCCAGAGTATCAGTCATTCAAAATTTTAAAGCACCTATCAAAGAGAGCTTAGTTTTCAGTCTCGAAAGTCCAAGAAATACCTAAAGATTGTTGGTGGTTATTTTATAGCACACCCAAAAAGATCTTTCACATTGTCTCTCTTTCTACCACTTGCCTCTGATCAGGCCTGCCTCCTCAGCCACACTTCAAATGAAAGAAATCAAGTAAACAACTTTTAGCAATCAGGAACCCTAAAATAGCAGGCGATCTGCCGCAGGTTAAGCACACACCAACACACGTGCAAACCAGTCAAATTTTGTACCCGGCAAATAAGGCTAACAATTGATATTTTGACCGACTTGATTATTTGGAAAAACTGCTTTTCTGTGACATAAACATAGATGTTAGTTCTGTTTTGCAGCTAAGTATCTCACGAGAAAGCCACATTAATCTGAATGATTTCCTGACCTAGAAATTAATATTCCCTAGCAAAGAAATAAAATGGTATCCACTGGTGCTTGTGGAGTTAAAAAAATACTGTCTTCCTCCTTCCCTCCCTTGGTTGACATTAGTTGGTTTCAGTCCACAAATATTTACTGAGTGTTTACGATGTGCCAGGCAACTGTTTAATGCTAGAAACACAGTGCTGAAAAAGACAAAGCAAGTCCCTGTTTAAGGCAGTTGCATTCTAAGGGAAGGGGGATATGCAATAAACATGTAAACAAACAAATAAATAATACAATTTCAGGAACTAAGGACTATGAAGAAAATAAGGCGGAGTACTATGGTAGATGGTACCTGGGGTGTGGTGTGGCTGCTCCGTGACATCTGAGTTGAGACCTGAAGGCTCGGAAGGGGGCAGCAGTGTGAGAATCTGGGGAAGAACTCTGCTAGCAAAGAAACAGTAGGTGCAAAGGACCTGGGGTAGAAACGAGCCTTGTGTACTCTGTACTTGAGGGCAACAAGATGGGCAGTGTGGCTAGAGGCAAGTAGTTAGAGGGAAAGCTTGGAAGGAGATAAGGCTGAACAAGAGCCAGGATGAAAGAAGCAGAGCCGGATCAGAGTGATGACAAGCTGGAGGAGGATTTAAAGCAAGGAAGCTGGGAAGGGGTGTGATCTCATTTGTATTTAATCTGGCTGCTTTGTGGAGAATGGATTATAGGAGGTCAAACACAGAAGTGGGGAGACCTGGGAGGAGCCTATGGCAGAAGTCCGGGTGACAGACACTGGCAGCTTGGCCTAGGGTTTCAGCAACAGACCACTACTGGCTCATACGGTGCCTTTGTGGAAATTAGAAAAAGGCTCCTCTTTCCCATTAGATGCCCTGATTGCAGATGGATTAAACATGAGGTGTGAAGAAAACAGAGGAATCCAGAATGACTCAAGTTTGCACCTAAATAATTGGCTGGAGAGTTATGGAATCAGTAGTTCAATTTTGATCAGGTTCACTTTCAGGACCGTGAAATTTTCCCCATGCAGCAGGTGCACCCCTGTTACAATGTGAAAACTCAGTAGCATTTGCCACACTGACGCTGGTTTCCTTTCAGCTGGCTCTGGGAAGCTTATGCTGATGTAATGGAGATAACCTTTGTGAGACGTTAAATCAGTGTATTTGCCTGCCCAGTAAGTCTTTGTCTCCGTGGCTTCCCCTGCCCTTAGTCAATGGCATGCATTGAGTCACAGGGAGAAAAAAAACCCAGCCAAGATCCGATAAGTCATCCCTTAGCTTAGAATTTCAAAATAGGATTAATTCATAGGAAGACAATAGTTTGAAATCAAGTGCTTTTGAGTGGCAAAAACCAGACTTTGTTGGAAGAAAAAAATGTATTTGTATACACTAGTGAGGCAGAACTTGGAAAAGTGCCCCTGAACAGATCATAGATACAGCCGAGAAGAACACAGGATATGATGTCAGAGCCACTTTCTCATGACTGGAAGGGAAGATAAAAGCAGCAGGCAGAGGCCGGGCGCAGTGGGTGGCTCATGCCTGTAATCCCAGCACTTGGGGAGGCCGAGGCAGGCGGATCATGAGGTCAGGAGATCGAGACCATCCTGGCTAACATGGTGAAACCCCATCTGTACTAAAAATACAAAAAATTAACTGGGCATGGTAGCAGGCGCCTGTAATCACAGCTACTCGGGAGGCTGAGGCAGGAGAATCGCTTGAATCTGGGTGGCAGAGGTTGTAGTGAGCCGAGATCGCATCACTGCACTCCAGCCTGGACAACAAGCGAGACTCTGTCTCAAAAAAAAAGAAAAAAAAACAGCAAGCAGGAAGTTGGGACATCCAGAGAGTATGAGCACAGGGTTGCCCCACATGAGTGGAGGGTGCACTAAAGCAGAGGAGGCATGTACCCTGCTTTCTGTTTGGAACCAGGGTAACTACAGAGAAGTGGAAATGCTATGATTAGGCACAACAGGCTTGAGATAGTGATTTCTGTTCTTTGGGGTCGTGCATGATCTTTAGGAGATCCAGTGGCAGAACGACAAAGGCTAAAACGGGATGAATGGGCTGGAAGAGGCCTGGCCCTTGGGCCAAGAAGGTGTGAGGCTTATGGTCCTTGCCACTGGGAGCCATGGCTGGGGCCATGGTTGTCAGCAGTGGAAATGGTTCTAGGCCCAAAAGCCGGAGATAATTTCCTCATCAAGGGAGGCCAGGAGAGCCTGGAGGATGGCCGATAGACTTGCTCCGCCAGTTTTTCAAGACCCGAATGACATCTTAACAAACAGAAGTGGGAGAGGAGAACTGTTGGATCAGGGAGAAACCTTGAAAGATTGAGTGATTTTCCAAGGGAAACTGTTTTAAACCTAAAGAGACTGCGTTACCTTTAATTGGCAAGACCAAGTGTTCCCACCTACGCCAGGAATGGGAGGTTTCCAGCAAGAAATCGTTATTGACAATGAAGTTACTTTTTTTTGTAAATCTGTTTTTTAGTGGGTACATTTAAACCCTGCTGCATTAGGAAGGTCTGTATTGTTATCAAATAAAGAGAACTCAGCTTGACATACCCCTGCCTCTAATGGAGAGAGGCGGAGGAAGGAGAGGGAGGGGGAAGATGGAGTCAGTGAACAGTGGTTACCTCCAGGGAAGATAACCGAGGGATAGAGAAGGAAGAAAAACCTATTTCCCATGGAACGTTTTCTGTACCTTTTGCATTTTTTCCATATGTGTGCATTAACTATTCAAAAATAAATTAAAATGGGAAAAATAATTTTCTGAAATGAGAAAAATGCAGATGCACAGAATGTGATATTCAGTGTTTGGCAATTAACCTTAAATAGTTTTCATCTCACCAGAATCTCTGAGCCACTTCTCCTCATTGGACCTTGTGGTTATTCTCTTCGTTTGTGTAGGTGTTGGGTAAGCTGTCTGTCTTGCCTCTCCAGCGAGCCCATGGCCCATTTGCGATTGGTACTCCAAACACTGCACCACCGACCCTACTGGTGGCCCGCCCCTTTCACAGGGGAAAACAATCCCACTGACCCATTTGGTCTTGCCTTTCATCCTGGATTGAGGTGTGGGAAGGATAAATAAGGGTTTTTTGTTCTCACTCTGGTTATTTCCACCCCATTGGCATCGCATAGCAATGGGGAAGCAGTGGAAAGAACTTAGGTGCTGGAATCAAATTTGCTAGGGATTACCTCTGCCAGCTACTAGCTTTAGTTACCTGGGTGGGTCTCAAGTTTCTTCTTCTATACATTGGAGTAATACAAACCTCATTGGGTTAGCACGACACAATGCTAGAACTGTTCTGATTACCCCAACCCCCAGTCTAAGAGACCAGACGAATTTTTGTAAAATCTTGCATCCGGCCAAACTCAGCGTACCTATTGTCCCTGTATTCCTCAGTTTCTACCCAAGACATAAGCCTCTTCATTCATCTGTTGTATCTCTTACTGTCATTTATATCATTCCCTGTATTTCACTCCCTTGACTCAACCTCCCTCTGCTTCCCTCTTTTAAGTAGTATGTTTTCATTTGCAGGCTACAGGAAACTCAAGTCTAACTGGTTTAAACATTAACGGGATTTACTGACTCAAGTACCTGAAAATTCAGCAGAGGCAAAGGCCTTGGGTTAGCTGCCAGACAGACACACCAAGGGCCTTGTTTCTTCTCTTTCTCCACTCTACTACCCTCAACGTGAGCTTCATTCTGGGATTGGCTCCCCTCGTGGTTATAGAGGCTGAGGTCAGTAGCCGCTGAGCCTGCATGCTTCTGCATTAAGTCCAGACGAACTGAGGAGTGAGTCTTTAACCATCAAACAAAAATCCTGGCCTTTCATTAATTACAACGACCTGAACCAATCATGGTGACTAGGGGAATGCCATGTGCTGATTTGCTTAGCGCTGAACTAAATTATCCATTTTTGAGCCAATTACAGTGACAAGGGAGTTGAGATCATGATGATTAGTTTAGATCAGAGGTTCTTGACTGGGAGCAGCACTGCCTCCTTCAGAGTATTTGGAAATGTTGCTATGACTGGCAGTGCCACTGGCATTTACTGGAGGAGGGATGGGGGAGGGGGAGACTAGGAGCCTCAAAGTTCCTGGAATGCACAGGACAGTTATGTGGAATGAAAAACTAGCCTGCCCAAAATGCCAGTAGTGCCCCTATGAAGAAACACTGACTTAAACCATCAGGGCACACTTCTGAAACAGGAGGTTGTTTTCTGTTAGGTACATAAGCCATACTGGGGCATGAGGGACACCTAAACAAAAATGACTAGACTACTCAGGCTCCTTCCTAATCTTTGTTGACACCCTTCTATCTTTACTTAGATTCCTACTCAGGCTATTATGTATTACTTTTAACTAACCTCTTGACAATGTCATTTATTTCCTAGCCCCATTCTGTTCTACCTACCCAGATAAATCCTATAGTGGCACTGACTTAAGAAAGAAGACACTTTTAAACCTTTTAAAAATCAAAGCGATAGGCCAGGCGTGGTGGCTTATGACTATAATCCCAATACTTTGGGAGGCTGAGGAGGGTGGGGACAGATCACCTGAGGTCAGGAGTTCGAGACCAGCCTGGTCAACATGGTGAAACCTTGTCTTTACTAAAAGTACAAAAATAAGCTGGGTGTCATGTTGTGCGCCTATAATCCCAGCTACTCAGGAGGCAGAGGCAGGAGAATTGCTTGAACTCGGGAAGTGGAGGTTGCAGTGAGCCAAGATCGCGCCACTGCACTCCAGCCTGGGCGACAAGAGCAAGATTCCATCTCAAAAAAAAAAAAAAAAGTCTGGGTGCAGTGGCTCACGCCTGTAATTTCAGCACTTTGGGAGGCCGAGGTGGGCGGATCATAAGGTCAGGAGATCAAGAGCATCCTGGCCAACGTGGTGAAACCCCATCTCTACTAAAAATACAAAAATTAGCCAGGTTTTGTGGCGCACGCCTGTAGTCCCAGCTACTCGGGAGGCTGAGGCAGGAGAATTGCTTGAACCTGGGAGGCAGAGCTTGCAGTGAGCTGAGATCTCACCACTGCACTCCAGCCTGGTAACACAGCGAGACTCCGTTAAAAAAAAAAAAAAATCAAATATATATAAAGTTTTTTTAACTTTTTTGTTTTGTTTTTTGAGATAGAGTCTCGCTCTGTTGCCCAGGCTGGAGTACAGTGGAGCAATCTCGGCTCACTGCAAGCTCCGCCTCCCGGGTTCACACCATTCTCTCCTGCCTCAGCCTCCCAAGTAGCTGGGACTACAGGTGCCTGCTACCACGCCTGGCTAATTTTTTGTGTTTTTAGTAGAGTCGGGGTTTCACCGTGTCAGCCAGTATGGTCTCGATCTCCTGATCTCGTGATCCACCCGCCTCGGCCTCCCAAAGTGCTGGGATTACAGGCGTGAGCCACCGCGCCCGGCCTTTTTAAATTTTTTATACAGAGTCCTTCTCTGTCACCCAGGCTAAAGTGCAGTGGTGAGATCTCAGCTCACTGTAACCTTCATCTCCTGGGCTCAAGTGGTCCTCCCACCTTGGCCTCCCAAAGTTCTGGGACTGGAGATGTGAGCCACTGCACCTGGCCCTTTGTCTGTATTTCATGTATACCTGTGCACATCCATGTGTTTGTATATTGTCTACATGATACCAAATGCACTTATACATAAATGGGCACTCATAAATTAGCCCAAATAAATGCTTTCCAAAGTTCACATTGACTTGTGAATATTGACTTTTGGTAAATAAGGTTAGTTTAACAGTGTTGGTTTAATAAAAACAACTATGTCTTCTGAGTTATCAACAAAATAGATACGTATTTAACTTTAAGATTCTTGCCCAATCATAAAAATGGTGAATAGAAAATTTAACTTGAGATGATGGATAGATTCGTCCAGTGTCTTGTAAAATTTTCCAAACATTATTGTTAAAAATAAATAAATAAAATAGATGTAAATGAGGTAGAAATTTATAAATGAACTTTTAATAATTATTATGTTTTATAAAATGTTTACTTAAAGGGGTTTTCAAATCTTTTTGGGCTATAGCCTTAGAATTTTTCTAAACTAGGCCAGGCGTGGTGGCTCATGCCTGTAATCCCAGCACTTCGGGAGGCTATGGTGGGCAGACCACGAGGTCAGGGGTTCGAGACCAGCATGGCCAACATGGTGAAACCCCATCTCTACTAAAAATACAAAAATTAGCTGGGTGTGGTGGTGCGCGCCTGTAATCCCAGCTACTCAGGAGGCTGAGGCAGGAGAATTGCTTGGACTGGGGAGGTGGAGGATGCAGTGAGCTGAGGCTGCTCCATTGCACTCCAGCCTGGGCAAGAGAGTGAGACTCCATCTTAAAAAAAAAAAAAAAAAAAAAAAAAAGGATTTTGCTAAACTAAATGATAGATATTAATTGCAGATGATAATCTAAATCATCTGCAAATAAGACATAATGCTAAGATTTTAATTACTAATCATGAGTTTAAGCTTACATGCTTTTAACTTACTTCAGAAAACAAAAGGTATTTAGATATACTAAAAATGTTCTGTTCCACATTAAAAAATTGTTCGATTAGAAAGCCTATGTTTCAGGCTTGGCGGGATGGCTCACGCCTGTAATCCTAGCACTTTGTGAGGCTGAGGCGGGTGGATTGCCTGAGCTCAGGAGTTTGAGACCACCCTTGGCAACACAGTGAAACCCCGTCTCTACTAAAATACAAAAAATTAGCCAGGCATGGTGGCATGCACCTGCAGTCCCAGCTACTCGGGAGGCTGAGGCAGGAGAATTGCTTGAACCCGGGAGGCAGAGGTTGCAGTGAGCTGAAATTGCACCCCTGCACTCCAGCCTGGGAGACACAGCCAAATACTCATAAATTCAAGTTGGTGCTTGACTGACAGTTAAAAATTGCTTACTTTTTAGATTTTCACCATAAATACAAAGAGTTAAAATGTTGACTAATATATGGTAACTAAAACTAAAGGAAAACAATTCTACATACAGAATATAGCAGAAAAGTAAGAGGTGTTTTTAATAAGGAAGATTTGAAAGACATGAGACTGGGAGCGGTGGCTCACACCTGTAATCCCAGCACTTTGGGAGGCTGAGGCAGGCAGATCACCTGAGGTCAGGAGTTCGAGACCAGCCTGGCCAACATGGTGAAACCCCGTCTCTACTAAAAATACAAAAATTAGCTGGGTGTGATGGTAGGCACCTGTAATCCCAGCTACTCAGGAGACTGAGGCAGGAGAATTGCTTGAACCTGGGAGGCTAAGGTTGCAGTGAGCTGAGATCGTGCCATCGCACTCCAGCCTGGGGGGCAAGAGTGAGACTTTGTCTCAAAAAAAAAAAAAAAAAAAAGAAAAACACATGAGGATATAGTTTTTGTTAAGGAAAAGTGATTTTGCCTAGTTAAGAGGTTACTTATATGTTGTATTAAATTGGAGGAATAAAAGAAGGAAAGAATGAGATAGATTAAATAGATATAGAAAATTGCGAAAAGAAAGAGAATGGAAAAGTTGAAGAGGTTGTAAAAGTTTTATGGAGATATTATTATCTTGTATGGTCAAAGCTGACTGAGATTGGATGGATCTGTCTACAAGGTTGGTTTGTTTGTTTTGGAGACAGGGTCTCTGTTGCCTGCTGGAATGCAGTGGTGCGACCATGGCTCACTACAGCCTCAACCTCAATGGGCTCAGGTAATCCTATCACCTCAGCCTCTTGAGTAGCTGGGATCCCAGGTGTGCACCACCACACCCAGTTAATTTTTCCATATTTTGCAGAGATGGGGTTTCACCATGTTTCCCAGGCTGGTCTCAAACACCTGGGCTCAAGTGATCCACCCACCTCAGCCTCCTAAAATGTGAGCATTAGGTGGGGCTGGGTAGGGGGCAGGCACCGTCTCCAGCTTGTTTACAAGATTTTATTAAAATTAGCTTCAACTTTAATACGTTGATGCAAAGGTAGAATTTAGTTTTCTCTTTTAAACTAGATTTTACATAGTATTAATAACAGATGGTAAAAGATTTTTTGTTTGCCTTTTAAGTAAACTACAAAAAAAAAAAAAGGAGTTGGAAAGAGGGAGAGAGACAAATTCTGTTTGTCTCATGCTGTCTTTAGTAGGTCTTTTGATCATTTGAAAAACTAAGTCTCCTTTTCTATCAAAGAATAGAGGTCGTTGTTTTTTGAAATCTTTGAATTATCACTTTGGCTAAATGAATGACTTGTACAGTGACCTGTGATCCTATTTTGATCAAGTATTTTAAACCTTTCTTATTTTCATATCAACTGTTCTAAACCTTTGATATTTGACATACTTCCCAAAATCAAAGTTCAAATTCTAAATTAAGTATTTTTGGCTTCCAACTAACTCTTGGACACTGAACAAAGGACCCTTGGAAGTCCAAGAGAAACATACTAAGCTTATTTGGTATGTTAAAATCATATGGGAAGCATTGTCAAACAAGAAATAGTATTTTTTTTTTCTTTGAGATGGAGTTTCACTCTTGTTGCCCAGGCTGGAGTACAGTGGGGCGATCTCAGCTCACTGCAATCTCCGCCTTCTGGTTTCAAGTGATTCTCCTGCCTCAGCCTCCCGAGTAGCTGGGATTACAGGCACCCACCACCATGCCTGGCTAATTTTTGTATTTTTAGTAGAGATGGGGTTTCACCATGTTGGCCAGGCTGGTCTTGAACTTCTGACCTCATGATTTGCCTTCCTTGGCCTCCCACAGTGCTTGGATTACAGGCATGAGCCACTGTGCCCAGCCAATAGTATTTAATTTTCTTTGAATTATATTTATGTAAATGTATTATTAATAAGTGTTCCAAAATTGTATGAAATTTCCCCCCCAAAAAATATGTATTGGTATATTTTATCAGTCATAATTCCGAATATTATGTTAAATTGTATGCCACAGAAATAACCAAATTTCTTGTCAACTTTGGCTTTAACTGTGGTTATTTTAAGTCTTGTCATTCACGGGCAGTTATTGGTTTACTTTAATTCTTCTCAAAAGCATTTTACAATCAGCAACAGTCAAAAATTTGCTGCTTCCTTAAGGAAATTCATGGAAAGGACCATGACAAGTACTCTTAAATACAGGTATCTAGTAATTTTGGAAGTCATACCATTGGACTAAGTAAAAACTTCCAGAACTCACCGGACGCGGTGGCTCACGCCTGTTATCCAACACTTTAGGAGGCCGAGGAGGGTGGATCACCGGAGGTCAGGAGTTCCAGACCAGCCTGGCCAATATGGTGAAACCCCCGTCTCTACTAAAAATACAAAAACTAGCTGGGCGTGGTGGCAGGCACCTGTAATCCCAGCTACTTGGTAAGCTGAGGCAGGAGAATCGCTTGAACCCAAGAGGCGGAGGTTGCAGTGAGCCGAGATCATGCCATTGCACTCCAGCCTGGGCGACAATAGCGAGACTCTGTCTCAAAAAACAAAAAACAAAAAAACTTCCAGAACTCTAAACCTGACAGGTTCATGAAGATTGCTAACCTAACGTTAAGCAGAACAAGACTTAATTTCATGGGACTGAATTGATGGAGTAGTGAAATTATTTTCATGTCTTTTTGTGTAAAACATTGCTGATTATGTCTGGACACGGTGGCTATTGCCTGTAATCCCAGCACTTTGGGAGGCCGAGGCAGGGGGATCACCTGAGGTCAGTAGTTTGAAACTAGCCTGGCCAACATGGTAAAACTCTGTCTCTATGAAAAATACAAAAATTATCTGGGCATGGCGGCAGGTGCCTGAAATCCCAGCTACTGGGGAGGCTGAGGCAAGGAGAATCACCTGAAACTGGGAGGCAGAGGTTGCAGTGAGCCAAGATCAAGCCACTGCACTCCATCCTGGACGACAAGAACAAAACTCCGTCTCAAAAAAAAAAAAAAAAAGGCCAGGCGAGGTGGGAGGTTGAGGCGGGTGGATCACAAGGCCAGGAGATTTAGACCATCCTGGCTAACATGGTGAAACTCTGTCTCTACTAAAAATACAAAAAATTAAACGGGCGTGGTGGCACGCTCCAGTAATCTCAGCTACTCGGGAGGCTGAGACAGGAGAATCGCTTGAACTCAGGAGGCGGAGTTTGCAGTGAGCCAAGATCATGCCACTGCACTCCAGCCTGGGAGAGAGAGCGAGACTCCATGTCAAAAAAAAAATTGCTGATTCTTTTTATGTTTTGTTTTCCAGAGTCAAGATATAACAGCTTTTGAGTTATTTGTGGCCAACAGCAATTGGGTAAAGTATACTTTTTTTTTTTTTTTTGAGATGGGGTCTTGCCGTATCACCCAGGCTGGAGTGCAGTGGCACAATCTTGGCTCACTGAAACCTCTGCCTTCCAGGTTCAAGCAAATTCTCCTGCCTCAGCCTCCCGAGTAGCTGGCATTAGCTCACCACAAGGCCTGGCTAATATTTGTATTTTTAGTAGAAATGGGGTTTCAGCATGTGTTCCGGCTGGTCTCGAACTCCTGACCTCAGGTGGTCCGCTGGCTTTGGCCTCCCAAAGTGCTGGGATTACAGGTGTGAGCCGCCATGCCCAGCCAGGTAAAGTATACTTTTATGAACAAATTGAGACATTTACCTTTCTCTCTACCTGTCTTCTCCAGAATTCAGAAACTATTCATGAGTAATGAGTATCCTTGTTTTCGAGCAATATAGTAATTTGCATAAGTTCAATAAGAATTTGGGTTTTCTTTGTAACAGGACACAGTTGGAGACACTGGTAATTTTACCAAGGCGTTGGCCGGAATAATGTATTTTAGATTATCACCAGTCTTTGAGGGATTGAAATTGATGTTAGAAAGCCAACAGACGGCCGGGCGCGGTGGCTCAAGCCTGTAATCCCAGCACTTTGGGAGGCCGAGACGGGCGGATCACAAGGTCAGGAGATCGAGACCATCCTGGCTAACACGGTGAAACCCCGTCTCTACTAAAAAAATACAAAAAACTAGCCGGGCGAAGTGGCTGGCGCCTGTGGTCCCAGCTACTCGGGAGGCTGAGGCAGGAGAATGGCGTGAACCCGGGAGGCGGAGCTTGCAGTGAGCTGAGATCCGGCCACCGCACTCCAGCCTGGGCGACAGAGCCAGACTCAGTCTCAAAAAAAAAAAAAAAAAAAAAAAAAAAAAGAAAGCCAACAGACTTAGAAAAAGACTGACTTGGTACCATGTCTATGCAGTTTTCTTACAAGATTCCTGACCTTGTGGTGAGTAAAGAATGTCAGTTTCTGACAGGCCCAGAAACTTCAAGATATTTGGAGACCTTGAGAAGAGAGGAACTCACCTGATTTCTTGGCTTGGCTTCGTAGCCTCAAGAGGCTTTTAAAAGTGTAATCTGAAATTCTTTATGAAAATGTTCCAGCAAAACTAATTTAAAAGGAGACTATATGGCCAATCAGTATTCTTGTTGCACTTTATGTAAATAATCAGGCAAAGTATAGTAAGACTAAAACTTATTTTACAAGTAAATTGGTCTTACTATGATTTATCTTTGATACAATGGGGGAAGTGGAGAGAGAAAAATGGTATTTTAGTAGTATGCCTACTGTCAGATTTTAGCCCTGACCATTGTTTTTGACTTTTTATTGTTTACCTAATATTTGGATTGAATTTGGAATTATTTTCTGGCTACAACAAGACTTTTTTTTAAAAAAAAACACCTGGATTTAATTTTCTTCTTGATGTTTTTAGTTGGCTCCCTAATGGAATAGTTTATTTTTGTTATTGTTCTGTCATCCAAATTCTGTTTTTGATTATAATCCTTCTGTGCATTATATTTCTAGTATTCAAATTATTAATACTATATATCTCTCATTGTTTTACTTCTGAGAAAATTAAAATCATGGCATTCCAAAGACTAAAGATCATCCGACAAGTGATAACAGCTATATAAATCAGTGATTTGACTGAGGTCTCTTGCCAGTCTGTGATTCCATCACAATTCAGCTTTTGGGTGCTCTTAAGATTTCTTCCCTGAGATGTGTCCTCCTTACCTCTGATTAAGACAGGACTATATGGGAATGAGTCTTCCCAGTGATGAGGAACACTTTGACACTCAGACTTTGATCATCAATGCTTTCAAGAAGAAAGATTTTTGATCAAAAGGGGGAAATGATAAAGAAAAGAAACTTAATCTGAGGAATGCAAGTCTCCTTTAAATGATCAGGACCAGAGAGGCATTGAAATATGATGACAGTCACATCCCATCTCCCCCCTCCACTGTGCCCTTGAGTTTAGTAATCATTTCATAGTTGCCTGCTGTATGGGCTCTAGATGGAGTGTTTCCAGCAATAGCTATAAATTAATCTTGTAATGCCATATACTGGACACCATAACTCATACCCTGTTGTACAACAGTGTATAGCCAATCACATATCAGTGTTATTTCTGTAAACCAATGAGAATTCCTGACCAAAAACTTTTGTAATTGCCCCCTCTCCTGATTCATCCTTTTTTCTTTAAGACCTTGAGCCTCTCCTTTTCCTCTGGAACACTTCCTAGTGTTTCCCAGGCTGCAGTCCTCAACTTTGGGCCAAACAAACTCTCAGCCTATATTAATTTTGCCTCAGTTTCTTTCTTTAGGTTGACAGACTCTTAGTGTCTCCCAGGGGCTCTCCTTCTCTTGCCCTTGAAAAATAGGACCTCATAAATTTAACTGGGCACATGGTCATTCATGATAAAGACTATATTTATCAGCTTCCCTTGTGGCTAGATGTGCCATGGGACTAAGCTATAGTCAATGGATTTAAGTAGAAGTGGCATATGTAACCACCTGATAGATTCATCTTGCACACTGCCCAGATAGAGCCAATTATAAGACAGGGGAATTGCAATAGAGAAAGAGTTTAATTCATAGTGGTGGCTGAACAGGAGACCAGAGTTTTATTATTATTCAAATCAGCCTCCCTGAAAATTCCAAGGCTAGAATTTTTCAAGGATACTTTGGAGGGCCAGAGAATGGGTGCTGCTGATTAGATGGGAGTGCAATCATAGGGATGTGGAAAATAGTTTGCTTTCAGGTGAGATCACAAGACTGCTTGATGGGTCTGCATGGAGCCATTGTGGTCAGAAATGCAAACCTGAAAAGACATCTCAAAAGGCCAATCTTAGGTTCTACAATAATGATGTTTTCTGCAGGAATAATTGAGGAAGTTGTAAATCTTGTGACCTCCGGAATAATGGCTGGAAATTGTTTACATAGACAGCTTAGCAGAATTGATGCTCCTCTTATCCTCCTAACCTGGTGGTCTTTTATTAGCTCACAGTTTAGATTTGGGGAGGGGCTATTATCATTTAAGCTATAAACTAAATGTCTCCCAAAATTAGGTTGGCCTAAACCCAGGAATGATTAAGGGCAGTTTGCAGATTAAAGGAAAAATGGGGATTGGTTAGATTAGATCTCTTTTACTGTCGTTAATTTTTTCACTGTTATAATTTTTGCAAAGATGGTTTCATTATCTTTATTTCAAAGTTAAACTATAAACTAAATTTCTCCCAAAGTTAGTTTGGCCTGTGCCCAGGAATGAACAAGGGCAGCTTGGAGGTTAAAGGCAAGATGGAGTTGGGTTAGGTCAGATCTCTTTCACTGTCATATTTTCTCACTGTTATAATTTTTGCAAAGGCAGTTTCAGATATGCCCCTCTTCTGATACTTCCTCCTGTTGGCTGAATGCAAACAAAATGAATAGAGCTGGAGAAATTGTATTAAACCACGACATGGAAGCCAAACACCAAGGATGGCAAAGAAAGGAGCTAGAAAGAATCTGGATTCCTGACATCATAGACCTCCATTCTAGCCTTATTCATCTACCTGGAATTTTATATAAGAGAGCAACTAACCTCTTTCCTGTTCAAGCAATTCTTACTTGGACTTTTCTGTCATTTGTAGCCAAACACAACTAATATGATAATATTGGGCCAATCTAACTGTCTCACACCCCAATATGGGGAGTTCTAAACGCTGATGATCAAATCATATGACTAAGCAGATCAATTCCAATATCAGGTATGTTCACCAACCTCAACTGGGCCTTCAGTGCTGCATAGCAGTCTCTCCAATTCTCTCTGGTAGCCACTTCAGGCATTTATGTTCTTCAAACTTTTCACTCCTCCTTCTCCCACTTCTCAGCAGTTGACCTCTGCTTATTTCAGAGGGAAGATATAAGAAGCCATTAGATAAGAACTTACCCTTTCAGGCCGGGTGCAGTGGCTCACGGCTGTAATCCCAGCTTTTTGGGACGCTGAGGCAGGCGGATCACAAGGTCAGGAGATCGAGACCATCCTGGCTAACATGGTGAAAACCCGTCTCTATTAAAAAATATAAAAAATTAGCTGGGCGTGGTAGCACCCGCCTGTAGTCCCAGCTACTTGGGGGAAAATTATTTGAACCCAGGAAGTGGAAGCTGCACTGAGCCCTCTCTCTCTCCTTTTCTTCCCGACCATAGTCAAACTACTTGACTTTTCTGGGTCCACTTCTTCATCCTTAAGGATCTTCTCAAAACCTCTGAAGTATGGCTTCAGCTTCCGCCACTCCATGAAAATGCTGTCAAAGTTGCCAACTTCCCTTGTAGCTAAATCTACTGTACATTTTTCAGTCCTCAGTTTACTTTGCTCCTCAGTAATGTGACATTGCAAACCATCTCTCCTTAAATGATTCTTGTCTCTTGGCTTCTGCGTCATTGATCTCCTCTGGTTTTCTATCTCTTTTTTTTCTGACAGCTCTTACCCTTGGTCTTTGTTATGGGTTTCTTTTCTTTCATCCTACCCCTTAAATGTTAATCTCAGTCTAATCCTAATCACCCGACCCTAATCCTCTTATTATGCAAACGAATTTTCTACTTGGCCGGCGCCATGTTGTCTGCTCCTTACTGTACATGTGGTCGTCAGGGAAAAGGGAAGATGGAGCCACCATGTTGAACATGCCAACCCACAGGTAGCCTTTCCCTACTGGCACAGGTGCCGGCATTCACCCGTGCAAGCTTCCAGTTTGTCTTTGTATGTCTGCAGCTTTCTTTCACAGGCTGCACTCTGTTAGAAAAGAAAACGATGTGGGGGCTGCTTTTCATTAAAAGGAAAACCTTATTGAGGACTTTCTTACCCTCACTATCTGCCTAAATAATTTCTTTTTAACTTCTATATCAAAACTACCATCCATCTAATTGCCCAAGCCAGTCATGGCTCCACTTTCATCTAATCAATCATAAAGCCCTGCCAAGTTTATTTTTACATATGTTATATACGTTTCAGACCCATTCATCTCTCTCCATTCCTACTGCTACTTCCCTTATTCCAGTTCCCCATCATCTCTCACTTGGGCTATTCTGTAACTTTCTCTCTCTCTGCCTCCAGTCTTCCACACCCAGTCTCCACAGTACAGCCACAGTGATCTTTCAAATGTGGAAATTTATTTATTTGAGACAGCTTCGCTTTTGTCACCCAGGCTGGAGTGCAGTGTCATGATCTCCGCTCACTGCAACCTCCGTCTCCCAGGTTCAAGTGATTCTCCTACCTCAGACTCCTGAGTAGCTGGGATTACAGGTGCCCACCACCACGCCTGGATAATTTTTGTATTTTTAGTGGAGACAGGGTTTCACCATCTTGGCCAGACTGGTCTTGAACTCCTGACCTTAGGTGATCCACCCACCTTGGCTTCCCAAAGTGCTGGGATTACAGATGTGAGCCACCGCGCCTGCCTGAAGCACTGAGATTTAATCACACCATTCTCTGATTCCTTATGGCCCATAGGATAAAGCTCAACATCTAGACTTGGCTTACAAAAGCCTGTCGATGTGTCTTCTGCCTGTGTCTTTGGCCTCTTCTTGCCACTCACCTCCTTTTACTCTCCATTTACCCACATTCAATTCCATTTTCTCAAGTATGCACTACTCTCTATTGGTGCTGAGTCACTGCAAAAACTGAGCCATTCCTTCTGCTGGGAATCCTCTTCCCACTTTCCCCACCTGCTACTCTGCCCCCGTCTTTAGCTATCTCCCTTTTCCTTCAAGTCCCTGATTCCTATCATTTCCTTCTACAGCATCTTCTCTGATTTCCAGAGTCTGGTTCAGCACCCCTTCTATGTGCTCCCAAAGGTCTTCTTCCTCTTTTTTAAAATTAATTTTGAATTTTTGTGGGTACACAAAAGGTGTATGGATTTATGGGGTACATGATATACTTTGATGCAGGCATGTTAATACGTTATAATCGCATCAGGGTAAATGGAGTATCCATCATCTCAAGCATTTATTCTTTGTGTTACAATCCAATTTTGCTCTTTTAGTTATTTTTAAATGTGCAATTATTTTTTACTATAGTCACCATGTTGTGCTAGCAAATACTAGGTCTTATTCATTCTTTCTATTTTTTGTACACATTAACCATCCTCCTCACTTCTCCCCCATATCCCCACTATCCTTCCCAGCCTCTGGTAACCATGCTTCTACTATTTCCATGAGTTCAACTGTTTTAATTTTTAGCTCCCACAAGTAAGTGAGAACATGTAAACTTTGTCTTTCTGTGCCTGGCTTATTTCACTTAACATAATGACTCCAGTTCCATCCATGTTGTTGCAAATGAAAGGAGCTCATTCTTTTTTTGTGGCAGATTAGTACTCCATTGTGTATGGGTACCACATTTTCTTTATCCATTAATCTGTTGGTAGACATGTAGGTTGTTTCCAGATCTTGGATATTGTGAACAGTGCTGCAATAAACATGGGAGTGCAGATATCCCTTCAATATACTGATTTCCTTTCTTTTGGGTATATACCCAGCAGTGGGATTACTGGATTGTCTGGTTGTTCTATTTTTAGTTTTTTGAGGAACTTCCAAATTGTTCTCCAAAGATCTTTCCTTCTGCTATAGCACTTACACCATATTGTAATTGCTTATTTACCTTCTGCAAGACTGCAGCATTGTAAGGGTAGGGACCATGTCTATTTTATTCATCTTTGTATTTCCAGAACCTCTCAGCTCAACGTATTTTTACTGAATAAATGAACCCAAAGTAGGTATTCAGTTTTTAATACATGCTTCACTTTCCTAGTAGATAAACTTGTCTGCGTAGTCAGTCAATTAAGAGATATTCTGGGCCGGGCGCGGTGGCTCAAGCCTGTAATCCCAGCACTTTGGGAGGCCGAGATGGGCGGATCACGAGGTCAGGAGATCGAGACCATCCTGGCGAACACAGTGAAACCCCGTCTCTACTAAGAAATACAAAAAAAATAGCCGGGCGAGATGGCGGGCGCCTGTAGTCCCAGCTACTCGGGAGGCTGAGGCCGGAGAATGGCGTGAACCCGGGAGGCGGAGCTTGCAGTGAGCTGAGATCCGGCCACTGCACTCCAGCCTGGGCTACAGAGCGAGACTCCGTCTCAAAAAAAAAAAAAAAAAAGAGATATTCTGTGTAACAACCACTCTCATGGTGAGTGAAAAGAAAGAATTCCCCTCTAGACATCTTTAATGTTCTTTAAAAAAATCACTAATTTTAACAGAGCATTGTAAATTGTGATACTCAAGCAGAAAAAAAGATCAAATTAAAATCAGCTCTTGTTTTCCAATTTAAGTTGTCAATAGGCCTCCATGTTTGAAGTTTCCCCAGGAGTCCCACAGGACAAAGAGAGAGAAAAAGGCTTATCACAACTGCCAGTCCAGACTCTTCCTAGTTTCCTTCTCCACTCAAGAGTGGAGTTCCTCTCCTATCCAGTGATCTTAAGGTTGCTAGAAAATTAAAAATAGTTCTTCAACATATGCAGGATGAAGGCTCCAGTTCTAATCTGCTCAAATATTCAATGAATATTTAACTGCAGGCTGACTGTATGCAAGACATCTTATTTTTCATAATCTCCTCAGGTCTCCTGTAAGTATTTTATTCTCTTGGAAAGACCTCCATTTAAGAGAAGGAGACCCTTACTTTATTGACAAAGCCCCCCTAGCCTTTAGGAAGTAGAATAACATCTGATAGTTTAACTTCCAATCATACAAGTACCAATCACACTACTAATTTAAAATACCAAAAAAGAGATTTTGGTAACAGCTAATGGAAAGGTGTCTTGGGTCAACATAAAATTAAATTCCAATACAAATACAAAAAAAAAAAAAAAAAAAGAATTCTGGTATCTTAAATTATCAGAGAATTTTGCTCTGAGCTGTTTTTCTAATCAGATTGATTATGATGTATTGCATTATTCATACTCTTTTATCCATTCATTCCTGTATATATTAGTCCCAATATATGTTTGCAAGATAGCTGGTCATAGGATAGTTTTTCTTCAGGAGAAAATAATTGGTCAACAAAGGGGATCACATTTTAGATTTATTAACATAATAACTACCTCAAACCCCACTTCAAAAATAACTGATGATCTGGCATTCCATTAAAAACACAGCATTATCTTCTTGGCACCCATATTAGTTTGCTTAGACACAACACCAG
This sequence comes from Theropithecus gelada, assembly GCF_003255815.1. Taxonomy (NCBI): domain Eukaryota; kingdom Metazoa; phylum Chordata; class Mammalia; order Primates; family Cercopithecidae; genus Theropithecus; species Theropithecus gelada. The sequence goes on from NC_037681.1 coordinate 84,715,507, forward strand.
AAAACAAAAAGCAAATGCTGGCATTTCAGAAATGCTGTGTTAGCTGGAAATGAACCATGCAAACAGAAGCACATAAAGAACCTCAAGAGTCAATATGTTTTTTCCAGCCAGGAAAATAGTGTCACTACCTGAGATTCCCTTTTGTTTAATTATACCTAGTACTCTAAATAAAGCCTTTCCACCTTTCCACATAAAGGGAAACTTTAAAGAAACAAAGTAACAAAATAGATGTTTTTGAAGTATTTTCACTCAATGAGGTATGAGCTTCTTGTTGCAGACCCTTGGTCCTGTGGTTACAGATGTACTTACAAATCAGGCCAAGGATATCTGGAAATCCAGGTTAATCAGTAGTCCAAAATGTCAGTCATAACAACAATAATGACAAAGTCAAATTAATGTAATATTCTCAGAGTAAAAGTATGTATTTCTCCTTGTTATGTCAATTATTTTGCTCATGTTCCTTCCATTTTGTAGGACATTTCATTGGTCAGCAGGCTTAACTCATCATAATGAAGGAATGAATTAAAAGGTGAAGATCAGCTTTCTAATTCCCATTATGACAAAACATTTTTGCAGATCAAAAAGATGTTTGAACTAGTGTCACAGATCAACACAGAATTACATTCCAATACAAGCTAATAGGAACAAATTCCTTGGAATTCGTTGTTAGAGAATTTGATATGTTGGATCATTGCTCTGTACTGTCCTCCAAACTATATAACCTTTCAAAAGTGTTTCAGCTACAAATAATTTGGATTATCCTTTCCATTAGCCATTGAATGATTAAAAAGCTCCTTAGACTGAAGATAACTTTAGGATTCATTTAAGATGCTCCAGCTGGGTGCAGTGGCTCATGTCTGTAATCCCAGTACTTTGGGAGGCCAAGGCAGGTGGATCACCTGAGGTCAGGAGTTCGAGACCAGCCTGACCAACATGGAGAATCCCTGGCTCTACTAAAAATACAAAATTAGCTGGGCATGGTGGTGCATGCCTGTAATCCCAGCTACTTGGGAGGCTGAGGCAGGAGAATTGTTTGAACCTGGGAGGTGGAGATTGTGGTGAGCTGAGATTGCGCCACTGCACTCCAGCCCAGGCAACAAGAGCAAAACTTCGTCTCAAAAAAAAAAAAAAAAAAAAAAGCTCCAATTTTGTTTTATTTCGAAGAGCCTACTGAGCTCCCAAAATAAACAGGCTGTAAATTTGTTAGTCTGAGACCATCTGCTGTTACAAGTCTAATTCCATACATAGGGCCAGCACCAAAGACCCAAGGAACTAAAATAGGGTAGAAGTATTAATTCAGGATGCCAAAGGGTTGAATTACTTTGTTCCCATAGAATGGCCAGGTAATGAGATTCATGACCACAGAGCCAAGGAGTTAAAAATAAAAGTATGTTACAAAAAAATAGGAAATGCTGGCTTCAGTATAACCGAATCCTCTCCGAAGGACAAACTGCTTCTCTTGATATTTTCTAACTCCCCTCACTCAGTCTCTAGTTTATTTACAATGAATAACTGCCCATTGTTACCTACTTTGATAAAGGAACATTTAAGGACTGGTATCTGAGGCCAGACTGGATTAAGGCTTGGACCCATGCCTTATCTGAAGAATTCCTTGTATTTGTGAAATTCCACCCAGACAACATTTTCAATGGTCCTTTTGTATTTAAAGAAGAATTAAAACACTTTGGTAAATAAATATGGCTATATTTGAAGTCAGTAGCAATAATGAAACCATAAAAGCAGCTGCAAAGAAACTCTTGATTGTTAACTCTCAAACTTTAAAAATCCTATAGCATATACCAAAGCAGAAAAACATTCTTTTAATGCTTCTCTGCAAAAGGTTACATCCCAAGAGTCATATCTTTGACTTTAATTTCATCATGACAAGTATCACTTCACAGTTATATTAGCGCTGCAACAAGATACCAACTTTGCATAGTATACTTGATTCAGGGATTCCTGTCACAGTTGAGTTCTTTGAATAAAATCAATGAAAAATAGAATCAACATTTGCATTCATGCAGTATGACTAATATAGAAATGACACTAAGAAACATGTTAGAATTCACACACTCAAGTGAACACTGTTTCTTTCAATCTGGTCACCTTGAGAAGCTATACTTATTCCAAAATTTGGAGGGTTTTTTTGGTGGGTGTGTTTATGAGAGAGGAGAGGGAGACAGAGAAAAAGAGGGAGATGGGGCTTGAGGAGAGAGACCAATCTCCAAAAAACTGCTTGTTCTCTCTTCCCCAACCCCTATGCAAAACAACTTTGGAAGACTCACAGTGGGGGATTCCTCCCACTACCCCTCCGCAGCTACCACCTGAGCCCATACTACTTTGGGAGCTCCTAGCTGTAGATATCAGACAGCCTGTGTGAACCTGTCATTCTCTTGTCCCTATATACCTGGTCCAATTCACCTCCTGCCCCTCACGATTCCAAATTTTGACAACTTTTTTTGTTTTTTTTTGTTTTGAGACGGAGTTGCTCTCTTCACCTAGGCTGGAGTGCAGTGGCGCGATCTTGGCTCACTGCAACCTCCGCCTCCCCGGTTCAAGCGACTCTCCTGCCTCAGCCTCCCAAGTAGCTGGGATTGCAGGCGCCCGCCACCATGCCTCGCCAATTTTCGTATTTTTTTGAGATGGTTTCACCATGTTGGCCAGGCTGGTCTTGAACTCCTGAACTTAGGTGATCCCCCCACCCCCGTCTTGGCCTCCCAAAGTGCTGGGATTACAGGCGTGAGTCACTGCACCAGGCCCCAAATTTAGACAACTTTATGGTCACTACGGTTCAGGTTACTATTGTTCAACTACTTTGTGAATTGAGAAAGATTTTTTGAATTGCTTGATAGTATAGTAATTTTAACATTTTAATGAGACGTTACCATCTCCATTTCAAATAACTAATTTCCCAAAGGTCATTTGACAAAGAAGTCAATTGAAAGTGAACAGTATCTGAATGCATTGCATTACTGCAGAGGTATGGTATGTAAAACAACTGTCCTAACTCCATAACAAATAGAAGAGTAAAGTAAGATCCTTGTCCCTGAATGAGCACTCATATATTAGCTGAATGATTTATAATGATTTATATAGCGTACCAAAGGACTGTGAGTCTACTGGACAACTCTTGATTCTCTTTCCCTGCTTTTGTCTTTCATTTCCAAACTAGGCAGCCTTTAGTTAAATGAAATCTGAAGCAGATCATTCCTTACCTTTAGGGGAATCATTGTTTACATGACAATAAGAGTTGATAGTTTTACTCTGCAGACACTTATAATTTAAAAACAAAAACTTAAAATGCAATGTTCTTACCTCTGCTTCAACAAACAAAACATGGAAATATAAATGAGTCTTGGTGACTCAAGTTTATGCTAATCAAAGTATGAGGATAGACATAGGCATGGAAGTTCTAATACCAGATCTGTCAATCAGTAATCAGTTCATCTTGGCCTTCATTTCCTCATCTGTAACTTGATATCCAATATCCTCTCTAGTTTATATTTTATAATTTTTATTAATAGTTATGCAGTAATACGATATAATACAACTCCAGGAAATCTTAATTTTCCCTTTAAATATTGGCTGCTTGTTGTGCCTTTCCTCATCAAAATAGGTTCTTAAAAATTTGAATTCTGGATGACATCCTTTTTGGCTATCATTGATATTTCTTTTTTTTCCAGGGTAATCCTTTTGTTCTATCCTGGCACCATCGATTTTCTTCTTGTTGCCTTGTCAACTTTCCAGTTAGTGCCACTTTTTCTAGTATCTTCGCCTTTTTCCTTCCTATTTTTCAGCCGATGAAAGCATATTTTCTGATCAAATAAAGAGCTTATACATAACCTTTATTCTTCTATTTTTGTTAATGCTTCTACTCAGTATTAAGTAGCTTAAAGGACCAGAGTTCTCAGTTTTCTCCAATCATCCAATAAATAGTTTTTGAACATGTATCATGTGCCAGAAATCATACTTATTTACCAACTCGCAAAAGAATTCCTTCAATGTGTTCCATCATTGAAATGGGGAAGCAGCAAAATGTGGCGGTTATGTACACACAAATTGGGTGAGACTTCCAAAGTTCAAATTCCAAGTTCCCCATTTAAAAGACACGTGAATCTTGGGCAAGTTACTTTGCTATGGCTGGTTTCCATTGTAAAATGGATGTAACAGTTCCTTCCTCACAGGGATGTTTTGATTTTTAAAATATCAGTAATATTCCTAGGAGGGCACATTTAGAATAGTGCTTGACACACAGCAAACACGCACATGTTAGCTGTGAGGAATGCTTGTATGCTGTGGCTTAATATTCACACACATAGCTGAGTTGACAATTTAATGTCAACCTAAAAAACCCAGCATTCCTATTGCATCATCTAACACAATGTATGGACATGGTATTTTATGGTGATTATTAGGAAAACTTTGGATCTTATTACTGTTTTTTTGTTGATAATTATCAAATACAGGCCTATTTCCTTCAGGGAAACTGGACACTAAAATCTGGACTTACAGGTTTAAGAATTCTGTTTTCCATAAGCACTCAAATATTTTTTCAAAAATTAATTAATTAATTAATTAATTATTTATTTTTGAGACGGAGTCTCGCTCTGTTGCCCAGGCTGGAGCGCAGTGGCCGGATCTCAGCTCACTGCAAGCTCCGCCTCCCGGGTTCCCGCCATTCTCCTGCCTCAGCCTCCCGAGTAACTGGGACTACAGGCGCCCGCCACCTCGCCCGGCTAGTTTTTTGTATTTGTTAGTAGACACGGGGTTTCACTGTGTTAGCCAGGATGGTCTCGATCTCCTGACCTTGTGATCCGCCCGTCTCGGCCTCCCAAAGTGCTGGGATTACAGGCTTGAGCCACCGCGCCTGGCCCTTTTTTCAAAAATTTTAAAATCAAAGCACAACCTGTGCTCTGCCACTGCCAAAAAGGATTTGAAGCAGCAAAATACTAAGATTCAAGAAAACTGAAGAGTTTTTTTTTTTTTTTTTAAAGGCAAGAACCAAGGAAAAAGGTATATATGGTGAGGAGGAAGAAAAACTTTATCAGAATACTTTGGCTAAATGAAAGGATTATAGTTGAAAACAAAACTTCATTTCCTTAGAAGGAAGCCAAAGCAAAGAGAGAAACATGAGAGGTGTCCCAACTCTCTTCAATGAAAGGAAATTCAGCATTAATCAGTTTCTAAGCTAGCGTGGGGTATATAGAGAACACTGATCATAATGGTTGAGAACTTTGATAGTAGTTAAAAGTGGAGATGTCCTTCCTTTGCAAATGTCTTGTCTAACAGCTGACTCAGTCTAATACTCAGGACTGAGTTCCTGATTCCTCCACCAGTGCGCCTCATCCCCTAAACGGTTCTTCCTATAATCTCTACTTCAACAAATGGCAGTTCCATCCCTTTAGTTGCTGAGGCTGATTGAGTGGAGTCATCCTTGATCCCTCTTTTGTCTTTCAAACCCTGTAGCTGATCTGCTAGCAAATGCTGTCAGGTCTGCCTTTAAAACACATTCAGAATCTGATCACTTTTCAAACCACCTCCACTGCCACCACCTTATCCAAACCAGGGTTTATCTCCAGGATTACTGCAATGCTTTCCCTGATCCCACCTTCAGTGTACTTAGATCCTATTAAAATATGTCACATCAAGTCACTCACCTGCTCAAAACCCTCGTGTCCCAATCTCATTCAGAATTAAAGCCATAAATCCCAGGGGGCTCTCCAAAATCTATTGTCATCCCTATCTCTCACTTAAATTCTGTCATTTTACTTCAACCTTACCTGCTATTCTTCCTTGATTCATACCACTTGGCATCACATGCTTCTTTGCTATTGTAGAAATATCCCAGACATGCTATTTCAGAGCCCTTTTAAGGGCCTTGTAGAGCTCTCTGCCTAAATGCCCCTCTAAGTGGCCACTCCCTTCTCTCTTCAGCTCTTTTAGAGCTTTATTCAAATACCACCATCCCAGTGGGGCTTTCTCTGGCCTTCCTGTTTGATATTACAAACACTACTCCTCCTGCCCCAGCATATGACATTTTGCATCTGCATCTCCTCTACTCTATTTGCCCCCTTAGCACAGTTCACTGTCTATCATATTGTACATATATACATATTTACTTCTACATATATACATATTTACTTTTTCTTGCTCATTTCTATCTTGTCCACTAAAATACAAACACAATGAAGGCAGGGATCTTTTTTTTCCCTGCTGTATCACCTAGTTTAGGACAGGGCTTCGTGCACAGTGGGTATACAAAACTCTGTTTTAAGAAAGGAGAGGCAAGGCGCAGTGGCTCACGCTTGTAATTCCAGCACTTTAGGAGGCTGAGGTGGGCGGATCACTTGAGTCCAGGAGTTCGAGACCAGCCTGACCAACATGGCAAAACCCCATCTCTACTAAAAATACAAAAATTAGCCAGGTGTGGTGGTGGTCACCTGTAATCCTAGCTACTTGGGGAGGCTGAGGCAGGAAGAACTGCTTGAACCCAGGAGGTGGAGGTTGCAGTGAGCCGAGATGACACCACTGTACTCCAGCCTGGGCGACAGAATGAAATTCCGTCTCAAAAAAAATAAAAAATAAATAAAAAAGAGTAGAAAAAATTTGAGGACAAAACATTAAAGAATACTTTATACAGAGTAATTCTGAAAGTGGGGGTGACATAGAGTAACAGAGTTCAGTGATGTAGAGTTTTGCTGTTCTGATTTGCTATAGGTGCTTAGAGAAAAAAAGAGAATGGAATGGAGCATAGGTTTATTAACCAGTGGTCTCTAAAGTGCAGTAGCACAGCAGGGTGTGGTGGCTCACACCTGTAATCCCAGCACTTTGGGAGGCTGAGGCGGGAGGATTGCTTAAGAGCAGGAGTTTGAGACGAGCCTGGGAAATCTAGTGAGACTGCGTCTCTACTGAAGATGAAAAAAATTAGCCAGGAATGGTGGTGTGTATCTGTAGTCCCAGCTACTCAGGAGGTAGAGGTGGAAAAATGGCTTGAGCCTGGGAGGTTGAGGCTATGGTGAGCTGTGATCACACCACTGCAGTCCAGCCTGGGCAAGAGAACAAGACCCTGTCTTAAACAAAAAAAAAAGTGGTAGCACAAGACGATCCACTGCAATGAAGGGCCAAAGTATTAGAATTATGTTGATCTTATAACCTTAGAGACATAACAAGTGGACTTTCACCGGTGCCCTCAGTCTGGGTCAGAAGGGAAGAGTGAAGTGGGACACTCAAATGTTAGAAGTAATCCCAGCACTTTGGGAGACCAAGGTGGGTGGATCAGAAGGTCAGGAAATTGAGAGCATCCTGGACAACATGGTGAATCCTCGTCTGTAGTAAAAATACAAAAATTAGCTGAGCATGGTGGCGCCTGTAGTCCCAGCTACTTGGGAGGCTCAGGCAGGAGAATGGCTTGAACCCAGGAGGCAGAGGTTGCAGTGAGCCGAGATGGCGCCACTACACTCCAGCCTGGCGACATAGCGAGACTCCGTCTCAAAAAAAAAAAAAAAAAGAAGTAATTACATACTTTATTTATTCCTACCCTGCTTTACGTGTACTGGAAGACTTTTATATGAGGGAAGTGAGCAAAGAAGGCTACAAGAGGATAAGCTAGCAAAAGAACTCCGATGTCCGAATGGCTGCCCTTCATGTCTTGCTTCATTACCCTACCATGTTAGATAAAGGGAAATTTAATTCCTTGAACAAATTAAGTAGCATTTAAATATGAAGATTACTTTGATAAAAGAGTTAAGCCATAAAGATTATCTTTCTTGAGAGTGATTTCTTGGGGAGACCTAAATACAACTTTTTCTCCTCCTTGGCCAGAATACTGACATTCCCTTAATACAACTGAGTACTTACAAGTAAAAGTGTGCTATTAGGCCATGGCAAAATAACAGATCCAGTATTGAAATGCTTAAACAGCAAACACCCAACCGATCATTTAAATTGCGTGAGTTTTCAAAACTTGAATGTGATAGAAAATGAGCCAGGTTTTTTCCTGTTAGAAGAAATTGTCTTTACCTGTTAGAAGAAAATGCAGGCAACTTTAGGAAGGGCGTGAAACTTTTACGGTTATGAAGGCACTATTTAAATAGTCTAACATGCAACTTACAGGTGCCAACTCCCTAGCAAGGCTTAACTTAGACAAGTCCTCAATTATTCAACCACTAACAAAGTTTCTTTATTAATAAGAGATGCTTTTCAAAAAGAACCAGAGACTTTAAAGTGTTACATTAAATGCAAACTCTTCATCTGTTTCAACTGAGTATTTTTGGAGTGTGGAATAGAGTTGTCCACAGTTTTCACTTCTCGTTAATCATTCTCGATTATGCAAAAATGAACTCACAGAGACAAATTCAAATATCTATTTTGAAAAGTATTTACTTAGTTTAAATAAATTAATGGCAAATAAAAATTAAGCTACAATATATAGCCTGAATAGAAATGACTAGAACAAATACAACACAAGACTTGCTTTCTTGCATTAGTCACAAAGCATGTGACAATCTAGAAAACTTCAAAATCAATTATATTTCTTTGAAAAAGGGGTAACAGCAGTGACTGATACATCACAACTAATAAACTTATAATACAAGTTCCTGACATGCATTTCCTGAGTGAACCCAAATGATCATTTTTAAAAACAAGGAAGTTTTGACAGTTGAAGTAAAATAAAATAGTTCATGGCTTCTAAGCAACAAGTTTTGTTTTTTAAAAACCAAAAGAAAATTCAGAACAGTTTTGTAAGAGGATAAATTAAAGCTATGCTAACATATATAAAACTTTGCTACAGTCAATTAAGTATTATACAACTTCTCAAACTAAAGGAAAACAAATCAAAATATTAAAAAAAGATACTGTCTAATCTAAAAGTGTACTGGTTTCTACAAGTGTCAAAAACAGATTTGATGTAGTGCAACTGTCTATACTTGTGGTGCCTTTGAAAAAAGGGTGGGAAGGAGGGGAGAGAAGAAACTTGTTCTTGCTTTTGGAAGCAAAAGACATATTGGAATTAGAGAATAAACAGACCATGCAGTGCGTCACTCCACGCTGCAGTCATTGGTGCTCATCTGCCAAGCAAACATTTACTTAAGTCTCACTGTGGCAATCTCCTTAGGATTCAAACCCAGAGTTAAGGCTGGTCTGCTAGAAAGGGGGGCACTATTGTCATTCAACCCTTTAGATGTCTAGATTTCCTTATGCCTGAATAAGGCCAAATACAGAATAATTAATTAAGCATTTCTTTTTCCAAAAGCAAATCAAGTCACTCTCCTTTCTTGCTAATTTATACTTTTTCTTACGGGAATGATTTTTTTCTAGGAACAGTGAACAGATGAACCACAGTTTATATCCAAAAAAATAAACTTGCCAAATGCTGCTGATACTAAAAACAGATTAGTTATCATGGGAGAAAAATAGATAATCTAGATTAAATTGCATATTCAAAGGAGCATATAAAATGTTTCTTAGCATTAAGTTTTTGTTATAGTACTACGCTCGAGAGAAACATTAAGAAAAAATCTTTCCTGATTATCTTTAATGTGGTTAAAAACAAACACCTTTCACACAATGGTAATTAATATGAAATTGGTCTTACAAATTACAAAGTATTCTAATTTACCAAATTCCATATTTAGACTGGGGTGGGGAGAGAGGTTCTCTTGTCCTTCTTCCTAACTTTGCAAATCCTTGAGCTAGGTGTGCTCACTAAGCTACCATTCACACCAAGGGTGTGACACCATCGTTACCATGCTACTCTATCAAGAACATTCTAAGGTAAAATAGAAAAAAGTTAATATACATGTTGCTATATTTTACAATGTTTGCAACAAACTGTAAACTAACATAGTTTGAACCAACAGTACCCTCAGTTATACAAAACAATTTCAGCACTGAGGATGGGTGATTCAAAAACACTAAAAGGAAGGCATCAAATTAGACTATGTCTTTTTCTCCTCAAAATATATTTTCAAAACTCAGAATTCAGAATACTGATACTTTCAGTAATTCCTTTGCTTGAGTTTCCCAGATTTTTGCTCAGAAATTGCTATTTATTATAAACGTTTTAAAAAATTCTTCATCTTAATGCAAATGACCAGAGCAGAAAAACTGTGACGTGGACAACAGGTTCGAAAACCCAACTCACTTAGCTTATAAATTTATAATGTAGTCCTGGAGGACAATGGTCTGTTAGTCTAGAGGTCCTTGAAAAATAAGTCTGATGTAGCCTTGTTCACCAGCCAACTGATGTGCACAAAAGGGACAGGCTGCATGAAAAGTATGAGTACCATGAGGAAGCGGGATCTGGGACCAATAGGCAGTTGTCTTTTCTGAACACACATGCCCACAAGGGCTAAACGCATGGGTTGGAGGGCCGGCGTCCACATAAAATCCAGCTTCACATCCAAGCCACAGAGGAACATAGGGACCGACAGACCTACACATAGGACATTCACGATCTTTTCCATCACGTTCTTCTTTGTTTCCCCAGTTATGATAGCCATGTACATGGCCGCAGTTTAGATATACCCATGGTTGTTTTTCATCTACAACATCTTTCCTCTTCATACTAGGAAATGCTAGTGTGTTGAACCCTACAGGGCACTGAGGTCGTGCTGCATTGATTTCCTGTCTTAAAGCCTCCAAATGCTTCACGGTAGGAGTGTGGGAAAGGCCTTCTGCAGTACGCCATAGCAATGTTGCACCACAGAGGTCAATTAACGAGCCATCTTGTAACTGATTGGTTTCAATTTCCACCTAGAGAAGACAAGAGTCGAAAAACATATTCACCACTCTGTTTTGGATTTTTACATAAGCCTTTTGGTTTTAAGTGCTCCTTACTCAAGAAATGAGATTTCCTAGGATTTTCACTAAATATTCAAGAAACGGACAGTAGTTATCAAAAAGGTAAGTTTGAAAAGGATAAAATATCAAACATTAACATATTTCTTTTTAGCCTTATGGTAAAGACAACTTATGATTAAAACACCTGGCTAATCAATAAGTCTAATATTTTTAATGAGGTAAATATGGTTAAAGATATACAGATGGCTGAAAAGATCAGAGTGCTGTTTAGTTTAAGAAAGCTTAGGTTTTAAAATATATTAACATGATATGACAGAAGAATAAACTTTCAGAGTTTACCAATTTTTTTTTTTTTTTTTTTGAGACAGAGTTTTGCTCTTATTGCCAGGCTGGAGTGCAATGGCGCGATCTCAGCTCACCACAACCTCCACCTCCCAGGTTCAAGTGATTCTCCTGCCTCAGCCTCCCGAGTAGCTGGGATTACAGGCATGCGCCACCATGCCCAGCTTATTTTGCATTTTCAGTAGAGACAGGGTTTCTCCATGTGGGTCACGCTGGTCTCAAACTCCTGACCTCAGGTGATCTGTCTGCCTCGGCCTCCCAAAGTGCTGGGATTACAGGTGTGAGCGACCGTGCCCGGCTACTAAATGAAATATTAACATACTGACCTCTAGTATAGAATCTGGTAGTCAGTGTTTGATAGCCTTAGTATTCTGTGTTGGCAATAGATTTAAGAGTTTTCTGGAATGTACGTAATGCATTCAGTTCAACTCATCCTATGTGTTTATTGTAGCTAATTAAGAAAATACCATTCAGTATTTACCATTTTTCCTCTCTGCTGTGCTGATCTGGTCTCACGCAGGCTAAATACGTTTCCACACACCGATATTTCTCTCCATATTCCAGGCTTGGAGTCTTCTGTGAATCCATTGCGTGGATGCATCACAAGAACACCATTAGTGGTCAAACCATCCATCTGCCCATCTGATGTCTTCCATTTGGCAGCCTTCTCCTAGTAGAAATAATAGAAGTGAGCTTCCAATTACTTGTAATTTGGAATGAAAGCTAGTATAAAAGAAAGCATCATTTAGAAAAAAAGCTTTTTACCCCAAGAAAGATGTTTTTTGATGAGTCAAATCCTGCGGCATAAATCCGTGCTGTAAAGGGAGGATTCCGTTCACATATGATTCTACAGGCAAATCTTGATATAGTACTTTGTACTGACTGTGTATCAGAATTACTTTGACTTCCAGGAACTGTGTCAGTTACTACAAAATCAATGGGGCTTTCAGTCGACCGGCCAATCTGAGGGAAAAAAAATATCTATAAACCCATTCAAAGAACACAGTGGAAAATCCATTCAAGAAAGGCACAATAAGGACAAAACATTAGGCCTTTGAAATTTCTAAAGTTGAAGCTTACCATACTTAATGTTGGGGGCATCTATACTCTTGAAAACTAATCAGACTGTCTCTGATGAAGTAATCACTTAGAGCATGGAATTAAATGAGAACTTACAATAATATATGAAACCCTCAGGAAATGAAGAGTTCAGGAACGGCTGAAATTTCTAGGTGACTGCAGATTTTAATTTTAACCCTTTTGGATGGAAATATGTGTATCATGTAGATTTCTTCTCTTTAGAGATATTTAAAGAGATATTCTACCTTATTTAACAGAATATAGTGAACATATATAAGTAAATATTTTAGGATGACTGCAGAACATTTACACTATAAATACCATTTACATTAAGCTGAAATGCAGTGATGTCTTCAGGTGCTATAAGAGGTATACAAGACTGCTGATCCTTATGTCAAGGGCTTACATAGCCTTGCTTTGAGGTCTTATGTATACTTCATATATTTTCCTGTTTCTTTTCTGCCAGGTTGTCAGCTATCACTCCTTGTTTTTGGTCAAGCCTGTATCCAGAAACAAGCCCCTCTTTCAACTGGCTACTCTTACTCTGTTATGGTTTGAGAAATCAAATAACCTACTTCAGAGAAAAGTATTTCAAAAGGTTCTGGTGAGAGCCTAAGGGATTCTCTAGGGAGCACAGAAAAGGAATTTCACTGCATCAACTTTGTGGCATTTATTTTATATATATACTCTTCCTGGTTCTTGGGGATATTTCAGAGAGACAAGGCTCCCAGATAAGAGTTCTGGATGGGTGAGGTGTCAGAGATTTCAAAACATCTTCAGAGGTACTAGCTAGTAAATAAGTTAATTGCATTTTGAAAGTTGAAAAGAAAAAAGGAAATCAATGGGTAGATGACAACAGTCACAAGTGTCACAGGACTTTAAAGCAAACATTTGGAAATTATCAGTTCATGAATGTATTTGTTATAAAGTAGTATCATAAAATTGAAGAATGTGGGTACTGAGAAAAAATACTGACCCTCTACAAAGATAAAGACTCTTACTCTTTACATATTTTAGCCTCAAGTTCCCTGTATCAGCACACTTTCAGATAAACTTCTTTAGTGTTTTTGTCCACTTGTCAAGTATAAAGTCTTTATATTTAGATTGGATAGTTTTAGAGGGAAACTAGTTAACAAATACAAGGTTGGATATTCCTTTTCTTTATTCTTAAAAATAAACATATCTTAAATGGCCTCAGATCTTTGAAACTAAAAATATTTCCCCAAACACAAAGGCTCTTTAAAGGCTAAAAGATACAGGCCAAGGATTGAACTAATATTCAGAATCAACAGAAGTAGCACTTATTTGGAAAGAGACTGTTCCAGAGAGCTAACATTTCAACTTGGTCTTGGAAGAGACTAGTTAAGACACTGAAGCAATATTTGTAATGACAATGAGAAGGAAGAAACTTAAGTATCTATAAAGGGAAAAAAACCCACCATGAATGTGATCATATGCCAAAATCTGATTGTTACTAATTCTACCCCTTTCTAACTGCTATTATTAGCATTAAAAATACAGCTCTTTTGTTACTCTCCCTCACCCTCATGAGAAAACTCAATGGTTCCTTATAGCTTATCCAAAATTTGTAGTTTATTATTTCTAATAATAGTTAGAAACTGACTCAAGATTTGCCTCCCATCTACCAATCCAGCCAAATTTCCTGCTATTTATGTATATTAGCTACAAGTAGCTTATTCATCAATCTTTTTTTTTTTTTT